>NC_060060.1:55577564-55877564 GCF_020283565.1 Trifolium pratense
ATTTTTGTTTTAAATATTTATAATGTAGTATTATCATATTTATTAAAATATTGTTTATTAAAATATTGTTCTTTATATTTCATTTCACTACTTTTATAATGTGCATGCAGTACTTGTACTTGATTATATCATATTAAAATGTGTACACTTCTCTTGAGACCCACAAAACAGAATATTTCTACTGTTATTCACAGTCTCCCAAAACTTTAATCCATTATTGATTATTGTGTATCTTTCATATGTTTTATTTTCCTATTTTCCTGACAAAAGAAGAGAAAGAATATATTTATTCTACTATAGATGTTTTATTTTTTCTAAACTTTTACCTTTGTTATTGTTCTTTTATCTGTGTTGTGTTATCTTCTACAAAAAGAACTTTTCTGCAAAATTAAAGAAATGTAAATAGAGTTTAAAAAAACGAAAATAAAGTTCTTATTGTTCTTAGGGAAAAAAAGAATAGAGCATAAAACTTTAACTGCTATAGATGTTTTATTTTTTCTAAACTTTAACCTTTGTTATATTTCTATTTTCAAATTTATTCAAGTCTATTTTTTTTTTCAGTTATGTTTTCGAATAAAAATATTCTTCTGTCTTCATGTGTGAAAAGGTAAATAAGGGAAAGAAAAAAAAATATCAAAATCAAACTTTAATTATTTGCTTACTCATGTCCTTTATTTTTTTTAGATACATGATTTTTTACTTTAAGATTTTAGATCCTACAAAAGTTTTTGAAATATGTTTTGTTACCAACCAATAGAAATGGCAAATAACAAAAAATGAGTTTGATTTTCATACCTGAGTTTGGTCTTTTGATACTTGTTTGGCTGTGATGAAGTTCAAAGAAAAAGAAATCATAAACATGATATGAAATACAAAAAGAATGAAGAAAAAAATAGAGTTTAATCAGCATACCATTGTTGTTGTGTTGTTGGATATTATTTGGCTGTGATGAAGTTAAAGGAAAAAAATCATCAACATATATGAACAAAAAAAAAAATGAAGAAGAAAAATGAGTTTAATTTGCATATCCGCGTTGTTGTTGTTATTAGATAGAGATGAATATATTTTAATTTTTCTGCAAGATACAAAAAAATCAAGTTATTAGATAATTGTAGTTAAAGACGATGAAAGAAAGAAGACAGAAGAGAGATGATTAGAGATGAGAGAAATGTGAAATATGAGTATATAATGAAATATAAATTTCAAAGAGTGGGAAAATGTTGTAATTTGAATTTGAATGAAAATGTGGAAGTTTGCAAAGGGAGTGGGTAAATGTTGTAATTTGAATTTTTCTAAAAAAGTGTTTTTGATGTACTTTGCTAACTTTTCAAACAATTCAAAAGTAACTAAAATAATTTGTTTCAAACTATGGCTTGCATTGGTTATAAGAAAACATGGTTTGGTTCAACTTTGTTGTAGTTCAGTGACAATTTTTTTGGACAACAAATACCCTTATATGGGACACATGTCAATTTTTTAAGCAGGGACATTTTTTATTTAACCAGGTACAACACCATTCTTATATTGTATTGGATTACCTTCATTTGATGAAATCTATGAGAAACCTAATATAAATTAATATATCCATATTTTAAAATCTATAAATTTTTTATTTATAATTTATAGGGTCCTTATATAGTTCTAGAGATGAAGATGAAATAAAGAATATTCTAATAGTGCAGAATGAGAAGCAAAAAAATACTCTTCATCTCACTCTATCTTGTAGAATTTTAAACCAATTTACTCAAATAATATTTTAAACACATAAATAACATTAGAAAAAAATCCTGTGAACAGCACGGGATAACATATTAGTATTCATGATTTCCAAAAGTATCACGTAACATTTGTAAAGATTACTTGTTAGTAATATATAATTTTTTTTCTTTCTAATTAAAGCATTTGCATTCAAAATCGTATAATACTCCCTGAGTCATTTGCCTTATATCATTTTGATTGTGTTGTATACTAAAAGGTCTTTTTTTTTTTAATAAGTCAAAATGATATACTCCCTTCGTGACACTTTATAAGCAAAAATACATTTTTTATGTTCATTTTATATTTAATGTATTTGGTCCATAATATAGACCAGATACATTAAATATACAATGAACCTAGAAAATGCATTTTTGCTTATAAAGTATCACGGAAGACGAGACAGATGCAAGTAATAGGTATTGGGGGCTCAAGCCCCCACCAAAAAATTTAATTTTCCTTTAATTTTAGTAATATAAATTTTATAAGCCCCCATGACTAAGTTATTATCTACTCGCTATAAATTTTTCTTCTTATTTTTCAACTTTTTACTACATCAACTATTTAATTTCCACACACATTCTATCGGGTTTGGATCCTCTCATGCTTTTTTGGTACTACCCTCTCTCATTTTCCTCATCTAAGAGTGATGATTGATAGAGAATGAAAAGATAATAATTTAGAACAGAGAGAACAAATGAATGGTGGAAATTGATGTTGAATGGAAGCATGAGAGAAAGAACATTAGAGGATCCAAATTCATTTCTATCTTAACTTTACTCTTTTTCCTTCTTAATTCATCTAAGCATCAACCATCTTTTCTCCTAATATCTTTTGATTTTTTTTTTCTTCCCGTATTTTATTAAAGTTCGTAATTTTTTAAATCAAAATATATACACTATACTTTCTAAACCCCACCAGAAAAAATTTCTGGATCCGCCACTGCACGGAGGGAGTATATAATAATCAACCAAATAGAGTCCCTTCAGCACAAGGTGTGCCAAAAAAGACTACAAGAGTTTACGCATACAATAATAGGAAAATCGAAAAAACAATCGAGAAACAAAGTTACACCATCCCTAGACAAGTGAACGGGTTCGACCATTAGCTATGATAGTTGGAAACTATATTGAAATTTGTTGTCTTCAACCACCAGTAAGAATAAAGTTTGACCTTGTCCAGCAATTGAGGTAAAAACTGCTCTGAGTTTCGGAATAATCGTTGATTTCTTTCGTTCCAAATAACTCAAACGCATAAAAGCCAAATAAACTATAGGAAAAAGTGACGCGCTCCGAGACCACCAGAAAAAAGTGAACTGAAGAAACTGATCAACCAGATTTTGGGGAGATCTACCGATGACAAGGCAATGCACGACCTAACTGACGACCCAAAGATGTTGCAGGTAATGAAAGTTACAGCGCCATCAATTTGGATCTTCAGCAGTGGCAACCTCTGATGCTAAATTTGAGTCTTCGATTAATCCAACAATTGGGATATAAAATAAAAAGTTGGATTAATTGAAGGGCTCGAATTGAGCAGCAGGCACTACAGCAGAGGTTGCTGCTGGTGAGTATCTCGTAGCACCATACAGTTGCAGCACCATATCGCAGCTGCCGAGATCCAATTTCTATGCTACTTGTGCTTAATTGTCATAAGTAAGGATCCTGCCAACAAGATTCCGTAGCTTTTATATGTAGGCTTTCTAATTGACATAGTTAGCTATTGGACCAAGACCATAGACATATACTTTAAGAAACTAAAAACGCATTTAATCGTTATGTTTTTTTAGACATGACTTATGAATATGTTTGTGTTGTCATTTGTTCTATATCTGAGAAAAGACACCAATTATTTAGAAGAAAAGGAAATGATTTAGAATTATGTGTAGAAATTCCCTTACTAAAGGCACTTACTGGTGGTACAATATCAGTGCCATTGTTGGGTGGAGAGAATATGAATTTGACAGTAGATGATATTATATACCCTGGCTATGAGAAGATTATCAGTGATCAAGGTATGCCAATCTCTAGCGCGGCAGGGAAGAGAGGAAAGTTGGTAGTTAAATTTATTGTTGAGTTTCCAACACATCTCTCAGATAATCAAAAATGTGATATTTTTAGTATTTTACAGAATATTTATTGATTAATAAAAGCATTCTTTTATCTATGATGGCCTTTTTGTTGTTGAATAGAGTATAAGTTGCATCGGCCAAATTTGACTTCATTTCTACGTCATATCAAGGATCGCAATGCAACTGTAATTTAAAACCATGGTGGAAACTCTAAGGAGAAGTATCAAATATCAACAACCTTGCAGTTACCAAGCACAAGCCTAGCTTAATAAGTTTATTTCGAATATTGTAACAATGAAATCAATGTGCACAATAAAATAAAATACAATAAAATCCGAACGAATAATACATCAGTAGCAGCAGGGAGCGGCCACATTTGTAAATATATTTTCAGCCTAGGACCATCCAAAAAGAGCACGTACTACACCAGTAACATCACCCGCGACTAGAGCCTTCATCGTTTTCTGCTTTGTATCAGTGTAAGGTGGATACCTTATCGAACCATCGCCTGTAAAACCGCGATAAAGAACTGCCTTTCTGTGAGTAAAAGCGTCAAAAGAGAATTTTCCATGGTAGGCACCCATTCCACTCTCACCAACTCCCCCAAATGGCAATGTATGAACCACAACCTGGACAAGGAAAAGGAAAAAACAGATATAAATAATCTTGCATATATAAGAACTAAATTATGCATTCATGAAAATCAAATAAGAAATATTACATGTAAGACAGTGTCATTGATAAGCAAACCCCCGGCAGAAACATTCTTCACAAATTCCTCCTTGAACTTGTTGTCGTTTGTAAATAAATATGCAGCAAGCGGCTTTGTTCCTTCATTGATGAAATCAAAGCTTTCTTCCAGCTTATTCACCTGTTCCAAGCAAGAAAGCAAGTATTATAATTCATCTTCCATTGTTTTAAATTTGACACAAGCTGATGAAGTTATCGATGAATATTTGAGAACTTACCGTGATGATGGGGAGCAATGGACCAAAGATCTCCTCGCTCATTATAAGAGAATCTCGAGGAACGTCTAATAAAAGAGTCGGAGCAATCCTCCTGTAATTTGATAGTGTCAAGATCCATTGCATTGTACTATAGTAAAGCTAAAACAACTAAACTTAAGTGAGAAGCGAGAAGAGAGCTTACAATTTGCTTTCATCCTTTTCGCCTCCAAAAACAATCTTGCCAGAAACCTTATCATCATCCAAGAACTTTGTCAAGCGAGCAAAGTGGTTAGAACTCACAATGCGCGACAAATCAACAGATTCTAATGGATTCTTTCCAAAGCAGTTTTCTAATTCAATTTTTAAGGCGTCTACCTGGAAATGAGAGGCACCAAACATTAGATACACAAAGATAGAGACTTAGAATTGTTAATCGATAACTACATAGGGAAAAATGTTCATACCAATTTGGGAGCAAAGTCTTTTGTTGTTATAATGTAATCAGGAGAAATGCAGGCTTGTCCATTGTTGCAGCCCCACTTACCTGAAATTATCCGCCTAGCCGTAACCTTTTAAATACAAATTAATTTAAGTCAATAATGAGTTTGAAGGAAGATGGTTATGGTAATGTAACAAGTAATCACTAATTCAAAAAGAAAAACAAAGGCTAAGGCTTGGAGCCTATTTGAATAAATTACTTAACTAAGCGTTCATGATATAAACGTTTATCATATAAAATCAAATTGTTTTCATATAATCTATAAGTTGTTTTCATAAGCTATTTCATAAAACTTTATGGAAATAAGCTGAAAACAACCTATGGTCTATAGATATGTCATAAGTTGTTTTCATAAGTTTTCTCAAACAGTCTCACGAGCCACAAATGTTTATGCCAGTAGATAAACTAAAATAAGTAAATCCAAACAGAGCCTTAGTGAATACCTCTAAATTGACATTTGAATCAACAACAGTTGGAGATTTTCCTCCAAGCTCTAGAATAACTGGTGTAAGGTGTTTTGCAGCAGCAGCCATCACTATCCTTCCCACTTTTCCATTACCTGTATATAAAATTTTGTCCCACTTTTGTTGTAACAATGCAGTAGTTTCATCAACTGCACCCTCCACAACTCTTACACATGAATTATCCACGTACTCCCCTAACAATTTTAACAACAGTGTAGAGGAGGCTGGAGCGATTTCTGATGGTTTTAGAACCACGGCATTACCAGCTGCTATAGCTCCAACAACTGGATCAAGGGATAGCACTGAAAAGACAAAGAGAAAGTGATATTATAGACTTCATAGTTTTTCAAAGAAACCAACAGCTGAAAATATCAGCTCAAAAACATATAAACCACCATGACTTGTATGGATAAACAACTTAATTAAGCGCTTATATATAAGTATTTAATATTTATCATATAAGTAAGTTGTTTCAAAAACATGTAAATAAATTGAAAAGAGCGTATGGACATGTCATAAATTGTTTCTATAAACTCTCATGAACAGGTAACAAGTGCTTATATATGTCAGTAGATAAGCAAATCGAATGAGGTGAAAGATCAACTTACAAAATGGATAGTTCCATGCAGAGATGACTAACACAACACCAAGTGGTTCAGGTACTATTTCAGCCGAAGAAGGAAAAGTTGTGATTGAAGTTTTAGCCTGAAATAATTAAAGGAACTTCATGTGAGAAAATTAAATATACTATATATAATATAAGCAATATAAATGAAAATTTTCTTTCTTATGCTAAAGAAATTATAGTAAAATAAACCTTTTCTGGAGTCATCCATTGTTTCAATTCCTTTAGTGTGACTTCACATGAGTTTTTAAACATACCAATCTGCAACACAAATTGCATCAATTAAGGGTTCAAATTCCATAATATGTTTGTTTAGTTTAGTTACAAATATTACAAGTGTTCAATTGCTCCACATTTTGGATTTTATATATGGAACGAAGTGGTTCTTAATTTCATCATTTATCATTTAGATTGTTTGAAATGCAAATGAAATAAAAATAAAATATGATGGGATAGGATGCATATTTTATTCAATTTCATATTATATCTCTCTTTTTTCTCTTCTAGTTTTTGGATTCTACGGAGCCATTTTTTTTATGAAGCATGGCTACATGCACATGTTAATATTTGTCTAATTTTTTAATAAGCGGAAATTTAGACTACTTGGATTTCAAGATCGTTAAAATCTAGAAAGGAAGAAATGTTAGCATTTGTCTATTTTCTTTTGTTTGGCCTCTCCCAACTCAATAGTTGAGGGCAAAATTGATATCTTCAAATTAGTCGATTTTTAGATTGGATATCAAGTTAAAAAAAAATTGATCTTTGTAATTAAGGTTTCGTTTCGTTTTATGGAAAGAAAATTGAAAGAAAGAAAATTAAAGAAATTAAGTAATGAACTTAGACTGCCTTTCTTTCTGGAAACATCCAAATTTCCGTGACATACAGTGACAGTTTATCGTGAAGACCACTTTTAAGTGCTACATCCGTGAAAAGAAAAAACATTACTACCTGTGTTAGCACTTTACACGTCTTAGTCCTTAAAATATCTAGTACAGTGATGTTTTTTTGTAGTGAAACAAAAAATTATAATTTTTTAGTAAAATTTTCCTCTTGGTGAGTTATATAATTTCAATGTTTGAATGTTTTTGTTTTTAATCTGGTTAGTATAAACCGTTTTCAGAACCATTCCGATTAAGGTTGTGGACGATCAACTTGTGGTCTTTCTATCAAATGTAGTGTCAATCAGTTTTTTTTTGTTTACAATGAACTGGAGATCGAACCCAGAACATATAACGTACCATCTAAATCTCTTACAACTAGACCAAACCTAGTGACTTATTTAGCGTCAATCAGTAAAATTCTAACAGCCTAAACAAGTTAAAAAAATTCTTTGTTAAACTAAAAAGTAAAAATTTCAACTATCATCGGAACAGCTTCATCAGAATACTCGTTCTCCCTCTCACAGCAACAATGATATCTTATCCTTCAAAATTTATGATGTTAATTATATTACAACAAAAAATTACTCATAATTAGAATTGAACCATGAGTCAAAAAAAACTTAGAATTGAACCATTAACATGAAAGTAACTTAAGCATGAAGAGAACATTTAGATTAAAATTTAATCAATTATTGTACCTCATAGACAACGGTTTCAAGTGGTGGTTTAGCAAGATCAGAACGAAGAGCTTCAACAATTTGATCCTCTTGTTCAACAACCATCTTCAAAAAAGCCTTCAGCTGTGATATTCTCCATTCATAACTTCTTGTCTTACCAGAATTGAAGCTCAACCTCAGCTCCTTCACCAACGACGCCGCCGCTTCTCCGTCAAACACCATTATATCTGATTACTGTTACTATTATTTTCTGCAATATGATTATGATAATGAGAAAATATTAAACTTAGAGCAAAGTTGAAATTTTAGATTGGATTGCGATGAAAGTAAAAGATGAGGACATACATATTTATAGTGGATACTCGCTCCATTGTTATTTTGTTGACTATGTGCATACGTTGCAAAAGGATAGGAGAGTCGTATTATTAAAGCAACAATTGCTTTCAAATTTCTTTTTCTTCTATTCATATCATAATTTTAGTTGACCCTGCGTGTGTCTAAATTAGGAGACCAAAAAGAATTTTGATACAATTATTTTATTGATTAATAATTGAATATATGATATTTTCTTTTAAAAAGAAATAACCAATATTTGTAAACTTTTGTGTGTTTCATATAAGATTTCTAATAATACGTGTAAAACAAAAAACCCATTTATTATGTATGTGGATGAGGATTAAGCTAATACATTGAATAATTTTGAAAATATTATAATTAATTAGTAAAAGCAAACTTTCAAATTATGAACATGATTTTTTTTTTTGTTGATATAATGGAGTTTCTTTTTTAAAACTAAGGACATAAAATTTAGACTTTTGAAACTTTTGTTTGATATATTTAATGTCTTAGCACCCTTAAATTTTCTATATTTTTTTGATAAAATATATGCATCGTAAAATATTGATTAAACAATCTTTTTAACCTGGAACGTGTGAGAAATGTTCTTTGGTACAAACATGTGGAATAATGTTGTGGGTCATGTACATGTGTCCTATCTAAAAATGTTATCTGATAATGTTATGGGTACTAAGATAATGTTATGGATCATGTTAACGTGTACAAACCATCGTCACTTTCAGCGTCAGTGGTTCATGTCGTTTATTCTTGAGTTTCTTTTGTCTGGTTTATAAGTGTTCAGTAATAGTGGTTCTACTTTGGTACGTAGCATTGTTCATAGCCTCAAACGGCGGTGGTCGAGCTTTGGGCTACCGTCATATTTTACTTACCCCTTTGAGGGTTGTTGGCCACAAAATCAAATTTGAGGTTGCACGCAATTTCGGATATCTTCGGTTGATTTTTCATATCTCTATTAGAGTTTGTTCGCTGCTGATCATTGTCATTTCAGTGTTATTCATAGGTTTTAGAAAGATTGTCCTAAAACTGCGTGGCTTAAAAAAGTCGTTGTTGCTTGTTGTGCATGGTTTCAACATAGAGAGTTGTTAGCATGTGAATTTGTTTGTGTTGGCAGTCGAATTTATTCGTCGTTTATGTTGAGTTGGATTCAGTGTTAGCGAATGCAACACTTTAGGATACATTTTTTATAGATTCATATGTTATAATGACGGCTCTTCACATATTTAATGATTAAAATAACTATTTATTCTGAAAAAATCCTTATAAGATTTTTTTTTAATATTTCCTTCATAATATAATTTTTTATTTTAACATATCGAGTCACTACAGTTTTTAAAATAACATTACACATTTTTAATATTTATTTAATTATACTAATAATGAATTGGTACAATTGGTAAGAATCTTGATTCCCTTAAACATGTGGTCAATGGTTCGATTCTTGACTCATGTGTATCGAAAAATTTTGATTGGGAGGAAAAAAACTCACCTTGTGTGCTTCACAGGTTCCCCAGCGAAGATTAATCATTGTTAATAAAGGTGAAAATTTTGTACTAATATCATGGTAAAAAAAAAAAATAACTCGATTGACCATTCTTCTCACCGGTGGTACATCAATTTTGATTTATCAACGTTTGTTAACATTAGGTTTTCACTCTGCAATTATATTATTGTTGTACTTAAAAGAATGCAATATTATATTATATATAAAAAAAATTCTTTCATATATGAGTTTAAATACTACGGACGCTCCGTGTAGATTAATTTTATACTGACAACCAATAAGAATGATGAAGCATTATTCCACATCATATTAAGAAAATGAGATTTAGTAGATGATGTGACGAAAAACATAATCGGTATTGATTAACGGTATAAAATTTGCATATTCGGTCTTCTCTTCATATATTCCTTCAAATTCAACACTTTTTTTTTTTTTTTTGTACATAAAGGAGGCAAAGCCCCGATCCAACACATATTTATTTTTGATAGATATGATTGTGGCATTGTGACATCGTGTGGACCTTAGAGAAACTTTTTCGCGTACGTGGTCGTCTTTTTATATATTTATAGTAATAGTAAAATAATAAAGATGCGTAACAAGAATTTTCCCAATCCTTCCTACTTCTAGCAAAACTCGTAAGCGTACTATCTATGCTGTACATGAAGCTGTGAATCTGACGCATACAATGAGAAATGAGAAAGACAAAATGACTTTGTTCTTCTTCAACTGCGGCCCTTCATGTATAGCTGTTAAAATAGGTTACTATGTCTGAGTCGAACCATCAGGCATCAGGTCCGAATAAATATAAGGTTTGTATCTTAAAATATTAACACGAATATTTTTAGGTTTGTTTAGCTCGATCCGAAAAAATTCGAAATTAAAAATACACTTTAGAGTTTAATTGTTGTGTATCGTCGGTGTAAATTATTTTTACACATATATCCAATGACATGTTGTCATGTCATTTAATGAATGTGACACATCATATGTTTTTAATGACCATACATGATGTGTCGGTTTTTTATTGGACGCGTATGCAAAATAACTTTACACCGACGTTGCATATAAATTAAATTCTAGACTTTTTGCTCCGGCCTAATAAAAAAGCTCATATGAGCCGATTCGTTTAGGATTGGGCAATCTATTTTGATAGCTCTAACTTTATGAAGGTGTATATAAATTATATTACTTTTGTTTTAATATATAAATTTAATATATAAGATCTTTTTAACAAAAACATGATCAGAACTAAAAATAAAAATTTGTATTAAATTTGTTAATAATTATTTTTTAAAACATTACCTTCGATTATTATGAAAGAAAAATACTAGTATATAGTTGAACTTTTAATTCTCTTTATTTAGTTATTAGGGGTATTATTTTTTACAACATATTTTTTTTAAAAAAAATTGTATAATGAACTTAGGATTTATTTCATAATACTTAGACTAAATTATATTATATAATTTAAAACATTAATACTTAAATTATACAATGTAGTAGGTATTTCATAATACTTAGACTAAGTATTATATATAATGTACTTTTTTTAACGGGTCATGATTGTGGGTTTACATGTTTGTAATCAGATCACAAATTTGTTACACGGATCAAATCAAATCACTTTAAATTTGAACGGGTTGGTTCAGGTTGGAACCAAAATTTGAATTGATTCAGGAAAAATGGGGTTGAGTTGGTTTGAATTTTAGGGTTGAACGGGTTACCCGATTTCATACATCTTCTTAGATAGGATGCAAGTGAAATATTAGTCGATAATATGTCTAATGGAAAAAGTTTGACTCTCACAGTGTGACGATGTTCTAAATCTTAATTGTAAGAAACACTCACATTTAGACTTTTTTTTCAGTTTGAAAGGGAAGCGACCGGACGATTTGGATAAAAGAAATGAGCAGGCGGAAATAATGTAGGACTTCGGAGGAGAATATTTTGGGGATTCATTTTTTGTTTTCATAATACAAAATTATGTGAATTAGAAAGAACTAAAAAATTGTAATAGATTTAGGACCTATTATAGATTAATGTTGACTAGCTTATGATAATCCAAATGAGTCATAGATCTATTACAACTTTTGAGTTTTTCCAAACATATCCTAAATCTATTACAATTTTTGATAATTTATAGCCCTCACCTTTCGGATTCATAAAAAAAAAAACAACAACAACAACAACAACTTTTTCCATTACAACTCTTGAGTTCAAGCTTATGAACGGTTCCTAAATCTCTTCCAACTTATGAACAAGCTTATATTATTTCGTTCGATCCCTGACCGGTGCGTATGGAAAAATATTTGTTGGGAGAGGTCAACTCCTTAAATGGATTTCAGTTACCTCGAGAAAATTAGTTTCTGCACAGTTGCGCGTGGAAGATATCTTTGATTTACCCAAAAAAAACTTATATCATTTCATTATTCAATAAAGAAGTAATACAAAGATGTAGCAATTCAAAAGTACAGCGACTAGATTGAGAAATGATTGTCCTAACAAGCGTATGAGCAACCATGTCAGCTTGTCGTTTTATAAATTTTACCACAAATTTTGGATTTGACATTAAAACATGCTTAATATTACAAATAATAGAACTAAACTCTGAAGGACGCCATGTAAGTTGTAAAATATCAAAATCTTTTAAAATGGCATGAGTATCAAAATTTCATTAAATAAATTGGATTATTTGAACTTTTATCTACTGTTTTTTTTGAAAAAGCTAAAATGAGATATATTACCACATCAGCCTTCCCAGCACAAGACGTGCCAAGATAGACTACAAAAGTTTACAAAGAGTCATAGAAACATAATCATAAACCAATCATACAAAGCCCAAACAAATCATAGGACTAGACCACCAGCTATGGTAGTTATAAGATAACGTAACACTCGTCATCTTCAACCACCTAAAAGAGAAAAGCTTGATCTTGTCCAACAAAATATGGGGTGTATCTGCTGATCCTGTGAACAATCGATGGTTTCGCTCCGTCCATACAACCCAAACGCAAGCAAGCCAAATGAGCTGTAAAAATGAACGACGCGCGCGAGAGCCACCTGCTGAAGATACAAACTGAACAAAATGGTCACGCAAAGTAGTAAAACCCACCAAAGGAATACCAATCCACGAACGCACTAAATCCCAAAGAGAACCAACAGTACTGCAAGAGATGAATAAGTGATGGGCTGACTCGGTCTCTCCACATCCAAAAATGCATGAGTGAGCTGTAGAAGATAAAACACCTCGAGTAACCAGGTTTACTTTCGTAGGCAACCTGTCACGCAATAAACGCCAAGCTAAGATGGAAACCTTCAAAGGAACCTGAGGATGCCAAATGAGGTTATCCGCGTCATCCATAGTAACCGAAATATGTGAGGTGAGAAGCTGATATGCTCCTCTAACAGAGTAACCCGTGTCCGGATCAGGACGCCACTGCCACCTATCAGTAGAATGAGCCTGCAATAAAATGTTAAGAAGTAAAGACTGACACTCCCTCAGCATCTCCTCCTCCCATGCCCTCAGTTGCCGCCGCCACACCCACGCCTCGCCTCCCTCACCCCACCCTAAAGCAAACATCTCTGCCACCGTACGTAGTTTGGTCACAGCCAACTCAAACAGGCGCCCAAACCGCTGACACAAAGGAATCTCATCCACCCAGGGATCGGTCCAGAAAAAAGTGTCTGACCCGTCCCCCACCCTCTTCACAACCTGCTCTTGAAACCACCTGCCCCCTATCTCACTCCCTCCATCCCTAATACGCAATATCTCCCTCCACCACGACGACCCTCTCCTGCCTCCATCTCGAAGTCTACCTCCCTCAATCCCATAACGAGCTGCCAACACTCTAAACCACAACCCCTCTCTGTCCACTAACATCCTCCAACACCATTTCCCTAAAAGAGACTGGTTAAACTCCCTCAACCGCCTAACCCCCAAACCTCCACTCTCCTTACTTAAGCAAATAGATTTCCAATCAACCCAAGAAATTTTCCTAGAATCCTCACAACCCCCCCAAAAGAATTTAATAAAAATAGATTCAATAGAGGAAATAGTACCTGAGGGAGCTTTGAAGAAGGAAAGAGTGTAGACAGGTAGAGAGGTCAAGACAGACTTTAGCAGAACCAGACGACCACCAAAAGACAAGGAACGACTCTTCCACCCAGATAATCTATTCTTTATACGAAACAACATCGGTTCCCAGAAACTCAAACGTCTCGGATCACCCCCAATCTGAAGACCCAGATAAAGGAAAGGAATCTTTCCCACTCTACAACACAGAACAGACGCAGCTTCGCCTAACCAGGAATCAGGAATATTAACCCCAACCAACATGCTTTTATGAAAGTTAACTTTCAAGCCCGACATAGTCTCAAAAAGCACAAGGACAGCTCGCAAAGCCCTAACATTAGCCCAACTTTTAACCCCCAGCAAAAGAGTGTCATCTGCAAACTGAAGGTGTGAAACCGTCATCGATCCCTGCTCACCAACACTGTATCCCGTAAACAAATTATTCGCTATCATCGCCTCCATAAGCACATTCAGTCCCTCAGCAGCCAGTAAAAATAGAAAAGGGGATAGCGGATCACCTTGCCTAAGCCCACGCTGAAGAGGGAATTCATCAGTCGGGCTACCGTTGACTAACACAGACGCCGAAGCCGTACAAACACACTCTCGAATCCACTTCCTCCACAGGACTGGAAAAGACATTCTCCCCATTACATCATCCAAATAGCCCAAGTCCACGGAATCATAAGCCTTCTCAAAATCTACCTTAAACAACATTAGATCCTTCTTAAACTTCGCGCCTCATCCACCACCTCATTTGCAATAAGTATACCATCGAGGATTTGTCTATCCTTCACAAACGCCGACTGAGATTCGGAAATGACACTATTTTTCTTTTTGTAATTTCTTTTTGCAATTTCACGCTTGTATTTATTGATACCACAAGGAATTATGACCTTCAATGCAATGATCAACATTGAAGGGTTATGATTCTGATATCCATCATTTAAACTCGTATGTATTTTGAGCTGAACATGTCAGATTTGGCAATGACCTATACATAATGTATACTTTACACACATTTTAAAAATATGCACACAAAAATGTTAATAATAAAAGTTTTTAATGTTCAAATATATTTTTTATAAGAAAAATGCTAAACAGTGACCCCGGGACATTCTTTAAGCATCTTAAATAGTAAGTTTTTGTTAAAATTTTATGGAAATGTGTGAAGTCAACACCTCGAAAATTGAAATGTTCCACTTTTTGAGTAAATTATTTCTTTAAATAGAATGCTTAAAGAGTGTCACGGGGGCACTGTTTAGTAAGACCCTTTTTATAAAATAAGAAAGGACTGATATTGCAAATTTACTTAATTGAAAAATTGAAAGTGCATTTTAACTTTTAAGCCAATATCATTAATTAAAGGTTTGAAATCATATGAGAACTGAGTTAGTCACTGTTTGGTAAGTCTAATAAGCTAGCTTATAGTTTATTGGATTAACTTATAAGCTTGTTTGATAAAAATGTGAAGTGTTTGGTAACAAGTTTCTCTAACTAGCTTATGGGTCCGTTTGGTAAAAATAAGCTATAAGCTAGCTGATAGCTGATATCAGCTAGCTGATAGCTGAAAAGCTAGCTTATAGCTGATAGCTGAAAAACTAGCTTATTGAAATTAAAGTGTTTGGTAAAATTAGCTTTTAAAGTGGTTAAATATAAAATTACATAATTGATAGTGGGTAGTTTATTTTTTAGAGTGGGTAGTTATTAAATTAAAGGGTAAAAATGGAATAAAGTGTAAAAAGCTATAAGCTATAAGCTCAAATGCTACTTGAAATAGCATCTGAAAAAAAGCTATAAGCTAGTACAAAAAGCTTGTTACCAAACACCTCTAATTTTTTGAAACAAGCTTATAAGCTCATATAATAAGCTATAAGCTAGCTTATTTGTGTTACCAAACAGAGCCTATAGCGTTTTTTGAGATGTTATTTCAAGTAGCGTATGAGCTTATAGCTTTTTACATTTCTCTCGTTTTTACCCTTATTATTTTTATTTATTATTTCTTTATTTTTTTTTATAAATATAATAACTACCCACTAACCATACCCACTAATTATGTACTTTTATGTCATTTTGTACTTACAACAGCTAAAATTGCCAAACACTTTAATTTTATTCTATTAGCTTTTCAGCTATAAGCTATCAGCCATCAGCTATCACCTATAAGCTAGCTTTTCAGCTATCAGCTAGCTTATAACTTATTTTTACCAAACATAGCCTTAAAGGTTGCGCATAAACTCAATCCGCAAATTGAACATTACTACATTACATGTAATTTTTTTTTCCACAAAAGATACGCTTAATTATACATGAACAAAAGTCAGACTAGCAACAACCTGCGCTGCTATACCTTTTTGAATTACATGTAATTAATTAATAATTAATTATAAATCATTACCAATTAAACACGTTAAAGACGAGGCAAAGTGAACTCCTAATGAAAACTAACCAAGTCAAAAAGGCAATTAATTAGGCAAATTAATCCCGTTGAAGAACTGAAAGGAGTTGGGTTGGGTGGTGTTTGTCGGCAAAATGCTTTTCACATTTCAATTACTACGTATGTAGTTGGAGATGATGAGCAACATCAGTTGTCATATAGTAACTCCTAATAATTTAACGGGTCTTGTTAACGAGTATCCCAGACACTCTTTAAGCACTCTAATTTTCAATGCGTTGATTTTATGCATTTTTATAAAAATTCTATAAAAAATTTACTATTTAAGAGCTTAAAGAGTGCCCCAGAAACAATATTTAGTATTTGCCTAATTTAATTAATCAACGGTGGATTTTTTGTTTTCTTTTTTGGTGAACAACGGTGGAATTTTTGTTTTCAACGATTTTGTTAAAATTAATTGTCATATAGTACTATACTCCACTCCCTTATAATTTAATCCACAGTGGATTTTTGTTTTTTGTTTTTTTTGTTTTTTGAAGAACAGTGGAATTTTTATTTTCAGCAATTCTGTTAAAATTAATTGTAACATAGTACTCCCTCCGTTTTTTTTTACAAGAAACACTTTGAAAAAATTACACAAATCAAGGAAATACGTAAATAGTTATTTTCATTTAATACTCTTATAAATTTAAATTTATTCCATATATGTCTTATTTAATTACTTTTAATTCAACTAACTTATTTATTTTTAATACTCTCTCATAATAAATAATGACATAAGTGAAATTAAACATTTGAAAATTAGTCAATTTTTTTTATAAAATGACCAATATTTTTCCCCAAAATATTCCTTATAAAAAGGACCGGGGAAGTACTATACTCCACTCCCTAATAATTTAATCCACGGTGGGTATATATTTGGGTATATATTTGTGAGGAACGGTGAAATTTTTATTTTCAGCGATTTTGTTAAAATTAATATAGTACTTCTTGGAATATCTCTAAGGGGATATTTAAATTATTTCGATAGACTAATAATCCGTATCTTATTTTTCCTTATCATTTAAGCAACTATGACGTAGTAGAGTGAGTATCTAAAAGATGATTAAGTACCTTATTTAAGGTACTATATCATCAAACACAGATCTACGTTGTTGCTATTAGGGTTAGCTGATCTCATTCCCTTATTACACCTTCCGATATTATATATAAGCAAAAATAGCTTCTTTAAATTCATTAGAAAAATGGATGAATTAATTAGTCTAAAATATATACTAAATACATTATTTTTTCAATAAATCTAAAAATGCTACTTTTTTTTTTGTATTAAAAAAAAGCCCGAAGGGAATACTTTATTAACCAATAATCTAATGTTTATATATTTTGACCCCATTTGGATAACATTATTGTCCCCACGTAGTTCAAATTTTTCCTAATGTTGTATACTAGTGAGTTATTAATGGATGCATCTGATTGATGTATGAGTGTGCCTTGGAACAAACCTATTTAAGATAAAAAGAGGTCTTCTTACTTAGGCACAATGATATAGGTATAAAATTAGGCGCACACACATTAATTAAAAATAATTAAAATAAAAATAAAATAATTACATCAATTAATATAATTGCAATCATTTTTTCTTTAATTTTATTTTGCTTATTATGTATGTCTAACACTTCTAATTTATAGTTGTGTCTAAATAAGTATTTAGAGTCATTGTTCTATACCTCTGGCAACAAACTCTAGAGTAGAAGTTAAGCTGATTTTTCCCTTGTAGAGCAAAATTTTTAAGTTTGAATTCTTAGTGTCTCACATCTATTACCATAATAAGTATGTAGTATTAAAGAAGAAAAAAAAAATATTACCATCTCTAAATATGATATCTCATAAAGAAAACTATGAAGATTAATAAAGTTGATTATGATATTAAGTACATTGACAATTAATATTTTTTTATAATGTTATCTTCAAACAATCATTCAAAAATACACACATTAGTTTAATAGCAGGAACTAAAAATATGTGCATAATAATTTTATAGACCAAAAATGCTATTTTTATTTAGGGACGAAAAATAAAATTTAGTAATTTTATAGGGAACATATATTTTATATACTTGTAGTGTTTACTAAAAACATTTTTATGCAATTTCATTGATACTAAATAAAAAAAATTCTTATCAACTAAAGCTCTAAGGGGCCTTTTTGAAAACAAAACGTGAATAGGTCTCTTGGCTAAGTCCTAGTCCTCAATGTTGTCTCACACTTAGGAAAATTGCTCTTTAAATCCCTCGTTTTGCTTCTGGATCTCTTAAAAATTATGGATCCCTTAAAAATTCGAAAATATCCATGTTTCTTTGTCCTAGTTTGCTTTGGAAAATAAGATCCAAAATTGCCTACACGAATTCAGAATATACTATCCGAAATTATGCGCGTTCGGAATCTACATTCCGAAATGATCTTATATACACATAATGCAGTGACTGCATGCATCAATTTGGTTTTTAATTCTTTGATTAAAGAAAAACGTTTTTGTGCATTCCAAATTGCATTGCAACTTCATTGACCAACTTCAGTCATTCTTTGTCTATCAAACTCCTCAATCCAACTTCAACACAACAAGTGTTTTATTCATATCCAATTTTTAATTTGTAAAATTTGAGTGTATGTTTTGGAAATTGATAGTTATAGGGTTTAATTTCAACAACAATATTTGTTATGTTTTATGTTTGAAAATGATACCAATAAGTTTTAGTATAATATTTGTTCTGGGCCGAGCATCGAGCTCGAGCATCAGAAGGTGTCGAACATACACGATCCGAGCAAGACTCCAACGGTCTGATACTCTTACGTATCGTAACGGCCGTAAACCGGAATGATGAGCATTTACTGCACATCAGGGCCTCCAAGCCGTTTTCCGGCAGCTACTTGATGGCCATTAATGCCATCAATGGTCTTGGCCCAGCGCTGGGGGCTATATATATGTGACTCCACTTCATTTGCAAGGTACGCATAATTTAGCTAAGAAAACCTTCATAAACACAAACTGACTTGAGCGTCGGAGTGCCTGCAGGTACACAACCCCCCTCCGCTTCAACAGGGGTCTCAAACGCTCTCAACCACCGCAAACGCCGGCGAAGTCGCATCATTCTGGTCTACACGATCAGTGGCGCCGTCTGTGGGGACCATAGTTTCCATGTTTAACCAAACCAAAAACTAAAACTTCCTTCAAAACACCTTCTTCACGACCAATGGCTGGCGTTAACAACCACCAAATCCCGGAGCACGTGGCGGAGAACCATGGAACACCGATGGACTACACGCCGTACCACCCGTTGGACGGCCAGTTCGCCTCCGTAACGGAAGATGGCCAAGAGGGGCAAAACGTGCATGACGAGCCCTACAACCCAGAAGAACCGCAGATCCCTGTGGCTACCCCGCCACAGGCGACTCCGACAGTGGCTATCCCTCCGGGCGTTCCCATGCAGGATATGATGGCTGCGCTGGTCAATGCAATCAACCGCCAGTCGGACTTATTACTGCAGCAGAACCAGCGATTCGAGCAGCAAAATCAAAGGCTCGAGCAACAAAGTCGTCGCATCGACGCAATTGCTGAATCAAGGATAACGGCGCAAGCTCGCCAAGCTCGCCGTTCACCCACACCTGTGAGGAGCAGAACTTACTCCAGGTCACGCTCACCACCTCGCCGAAGGAGCGAGAGGAGGACGAGCCCGAGGAGAAACGAGGCAATATCTCGAAACTCCACCCCGCCGAGGAGACATTCCCCTAGAAGGGATAATCCTCCTCGCCACCAGAGGCACCGATCCCCGGAAGAAAGGGACAGCCACCAAGGCCCCCTCTCCCGAAGGATCCGGGAACTCCCTCTACCGGTCGGCCTCGAGAAACCACCGGCAATGGATACCTACGATGGCTCGACAGATCCAGACGAGCACATCGAGAATCTGGAAGCTCTCCTCGAGTACAGAAATGTACGAGGCTCTATCAAGTGTAAGCTCTTTCCCACGACTCTGAGGAAAGGCGCTATGGCTTGGTATAAGAGCTTGGCGCCAGGATCCGTAGATTCCTGGTCGGACATGTGCGCCCGCTTCCGGGCCCACTTCACGTCTTCGAAGCGCCATCCAAAAACGGAAGCAACCCTCGAAGCTATTATTCAAGGGGAAACGAAACCTCTAAGGTCCTATCTGGAGCGCTTCAACAAAGCGGCTGTCGAGGTTAAGGTCGAAGAGAGCATGAAGTTGTACCTACTCGACAGGGGACTCCGTCGGGACAGCGACTTTGCCAAAGCTGTCGGGATCGAAGAGCCGAAGACGTTGGATGCATTCTTCGAAAAGGCAATGAAGTACATCGCCTACGAGGAGAAACAGAAGGCCATAGATCTAAGGAACCCTAAAAGTCAAGAAAAACCCAGGAGAGGTAACAAAAAAGTAAGGGAGGAAAGGATCAAAGATTCCAAACCTCCACGTGGAAAATTCACAACTTACACTCCACTGAATGCATCAAGAGATCGCATTTTCGCTAAAGTCTCCGCTGCGGACTTCAAGAAGGCTAGGATCCACTTCCCAAGGCAGCAGCCCATGAAGGCAAATACTGATAGGACGAAATTTTGTCGCTATCATAAAAGCCATGGACACGTCACTGAGGACTGTGTCCACCTAAAGGACGCCATCGAGATTCTGATACAAAAGGGCTATGCCCGAAAATACATTCAGAACGAGGAACAAGTACAACAACAACAATAGCGGCGGGAGCCTCAAGAGGTCGCAATGGCCATTGATGTTCCCGAGCAAGAAAACAACAGAGGCATCGTCCCTCAGGCACTTGCCATCTCGGTGCCAGAAATCCCACTCCCATCCCCGGGATCGGACGAGGGAGCGCTCATGAGGCATTTCAACGCCCACCTAAATGGCTCATGGGAAAACTTCCCCAAAGCACTGGTGATAACAGGGGGAGGGCTCAACAAGATCACCCTCAGCTCAGTGAAAAGAAAATTCGAAGAGCTGGAAAACATTTGTTCAGTAACTCCCGTCACCGTTTCCAAACCTGAGGGAGGCTCCGACCCGCTGGCCTTCTACAAAACAGAAGTTCTTGGGGGCTCGCCAAACTATCAGATACCACTGTTGGTGAGGGCTCGCATGGCGAACTTCGACATCCACCGCATCCTCGTAGATCAGGGGAGCTCGTGTGACGTAATGTACTCGGGGCTTTTCAAAACTTTACAGCTGTCGGAGAAGAACTTGGTTCCTTATGTAGGACCCGACCTCCAGGGGTTCAACGGGTCGACTACCAAGCCTTGGGGATACATGGACCTCATCGTCACCTTTGGCGAGGAGAAGGCAATGAAATCTGTGAGGACACAATTCGTGGTCGTCGACTGTCCCTCGCTGTACAACTGCATCATCGGCAGGACTACTTTAGCGGAGCTATTTGCTGTGTCGTCCATCGTTCACCTGAAGATGAAATACTACACGCCGGACGGCCAGGTCGCCACCCTCAACGGCGACATAGCTGCTGCAAGGAGATGCTTTGAGGCCGCGGCAAAAAATCTGAGCACCGTGGTGACCCCTAAGAAAACTGAAAAGAAAAATCCGGGGGTAAACACTATTGGAGGTTCCGTCGACATCGATGCTCGACTCACAAAAAAGGAGCATCAGGAAGAAAAGCAGAAGGACCTCACCGATGCTGAAAAGAAAATCTACCGCCCCATCCCGGACGGAGATTTCGAGCTGGTGCACTTGGGCGAAGACCCCCTCAAAGGGATCAAGATTGGAACTGGGCTCCCCGACTTGGTCAAAAAGCAGCTGATCGCTTGCCTTAAGGACAATGCTGAACTGTTCGCCTGGAGCGCTGCAGAGATGCCCGGTATCGACCCTGAGGTCGCTTGTCATCAATTGACTTTAGATCCTAGGGCTAGTGCCGTTGTTCAGCGGCGTAGGAAGCAGTCTCCCGAAAAAGCGGAGGCTGCTGAAAAAGCTGTAAAAGACCTCCTCGAGGCAAATTTCATTTCGGGAGCTAGGTATACCACCTGGCTATCCAATGTTGTACTTGTTAAAAAATCGAATGGAAAATGGCGCATGTGTGTTGACTATACCGATCTTAATAGGGCTTGCCCTAAAGACGCTTACCCTTTACCTAACATAGACAAATTAGTAGATAATTCATCAGGATTTAAATTACTATCGTTTATGGACGCGTACTCGGGTTATAATCAAATAAAAATGGCTGAAATCGATAAAAAGAAAACAGCATTTATGACCGAATCAGGTAATTATTACTACAACGTAATGCCTTTCGGGCTTAAAAACGCAGGCGCCACATACCAAAGGATGATGAACAAAGTCTTCAATAATGAAATCGGTGACATGCTCGAAGTATACATAGATGATATGATCGTCAAATCCGAAGAGGAAGTCGATCATACAGCCCATCTGAAAAGAGTATTCGACCAAGCGAGAAAGTATAACATGAGATTTAATCCTGAAAAATGCACATTCGGCGTAAAAGCTGGGAAATTCCTCGGGTTCTACTTAACCGAAAGAGGAATCGAAGCTAACCCCGATAAATGCAGAGCATTCTTTGAGTTTCCTACACCAGACTCAAAGAAATCAATCCAATCATTAAATGGGATGCTCACAGCCTTATCTCGTTTTGTCGCAAAATCCGCTCAGCACGCGCTACCCTTATTCAAATTACTTCGAAAAGAATCCGCATTCGAATGGACGAAGGAATGCGAAGATGCGCTACAACACTTGAAACGAGCATCGAGCTCGAGCATCAGAAGGTGTCGAACATACACGATCCGAGCAAGACTCCAACGGTCTGATACTCTTACGTATCGTAACGGCCGTAAACCGGAATGATGAGCATTTACTGCACATCAAGGCCTCCAAGCCGTTTTCCGGTAGCTACTTGATGGCCATTAATGCCATCAAGGGTCTTGGCCCAGCGCTGGGGGCTATATATATGTGACTCCACTTCATTTGCAAGGTACGCATAATTTAGCTAAGAAAACCTTCATAAACACAAACTGACTTGAGCGTCGGAGTGCCTGCAGGTACACAACCTGATACGATCATGAGTTCCCTAAACATGTGGAAGGAAACTTATAAAAAAATGCATAAAAAAATATTTGGATGAAGATGCTTGAGCCCAACTTGAAGCCCAATTCATATGATAAGAAGCATCCTTGGGCTGAATAGTGGTCTAATAATATTGGACTAAATAAAAAAAAAACAATTAAGTCCAATTTTCTTTATTTTTATTGTAATTTTCGTTTTTGGTATTAGGAGAGTTTTTAGATGACCTTTAGTTGCTCCCTAGGCTCTCTAGATGCTTCCTAGTGGTGCACTAAGTCATTATAGTGGCTAGTGAGAATTTATAAGCATGTTAGTGGGAATTTTCTAAGTCCTATGGTGAATGTATGGTAGTGGACAATAAATCCTACTATGTAAGGATATGCTATAAATAGGACTATCATGTACTTTTCAAAGAACTTGGAATATAATCTAATTTGAGAGAGTTTCTCTTGTGAGAACTTTTGTTTTGTTCTTGTGATAAGAACATTGTTCTTGAGATAAGAACTTTATAGTGTTGGTTCTACCGGCAGGTCGCGGTTAGGGTCGCACTTTCTTTGATAACTTTGGTTCTACCGGCAGGTCGCGGTTAGGGTCAAGTTCCTCTATATCTTGATAACTTTGGTTCTACCGGCAGGTCGCGGTTAGG
Source organism: Trifolium pratense (assembly GCF_020283565.1). Classification (NCBI taxonomy): domain Eukaryota; kingdom Viridiplantae; phylum Streptophyta; class Magnoliopsida; order Fabales; family Fabaceae; genus Trifolium; species Trifolium pratense. Next base: position 55,601,545 of record NC_060060.1, read on the forward strand.
GTCAAGTTCCTCTTTTACCTGTTTTCAAGACGATCCTAAGCATTCGCTTATCAGTTGGTATCAGAGCTTCGGCTCTTGAAATCAGGTTTGATCTATCATTTTTTTTTTTTTTTTTTTTTTTTTTTCTCACAAGAGAAACTCTCTCAAATTAGATTATATTCCAAGTTCTTTGAAAAGTACATGATAGTCCTATTTATAGCATATCCTTACATAGTAGGATTTATTGTCCACTACCATACATTCACCATAGGACTTAGAAAATTCCCACTAACATGCTTATAAATTCTCACTAGCCACTATAATGACTTAGTGCACCACTAGGAAGCATCTAGAGAGCCTAGGGAGCAACTAAAGGTCATCTAAAAACTCTCCTAATACCAAAAACGAAAATTACAATAAAAATAAAGAAAATTGGACTTAATTGTTTTTTTTTTATTTAGTCCAATATTATTAGACCACTATTCAGCCCAAGGATGCTTCTTATCATATGAATTGGGCTTCAAGTTGGGCTCAAGCATCTTCATCCAAATATTTTTTTATGCATTTTTTTATAAGTTTCCTTCCACATGTTTAGGGAACTCATGATCGTATCACAACCCCCCTCCGCTTCAACAGGGGTCTCAAACGCTCTCAACCACCGCAAACGCCGGCGAGGTCGCATCATTCTGGTCTACACGATCAATATTGTTTGTGTAATGTGATAGTTGTTGGATTGAATTTGTGAAATGTGTTATTGAATTAGTGTCTAGAATTTTGATTAATGGTTATGGGCACACGGTTTTGCACGTAGAGAGAGTGCAGTAAATATATGTTCATCTCCCGAGAGTGGTAGGGAAAGGTTAGACTGTGGAGATGGTGCAAAATCGTCCTCACATGCTCAACATGAGCCTGAATACAAGCTTGAATATGAGCCTCAACCCGTGGACCAAATCGAGGCTGAATATGATGATAAACTTCCACCACTACCACAACTAGCAAGAAACCCAAGAAACACACTATCACGAAACCCACCACCAACACCAACTGTTGAGGTATTTGGTGGTGGTCCTTATGTCTATCCCTTTCCCTCTCTTTCTCTCTTCCTAACTCACTTTTTCCTCTCTAAGGCGAATTTGAATATTTTACAAGTTTGTTATTGTTGCAACTGTTACATGGAGGATCATTATCCACTTCGTATGGAATCCTGCTAATCCACTTCATAATTTTACTTCAATCGAGGGGATAATTTTTCTATAGTTTAAAATTTTCGGGGTGCATTTTGCTTTTAAGTTATTGAATTTAGGGACCAATTTGACTATTTTACAAGATTATTGTTGTTGTGGTTATTGTTGCTGCCGCAATTATCTATCTCTCTGTTTATTTTTTATTTTTTTTAACAACAAACATATTATTAACCAGGTCTCTGCACAAGACGAACAGAGACCGACATAAAAGTAACTACACAACAGGGCACCATATACGCGGAACGCCAAAAATAAACACCCAAAACAAACACCACCTAATAAAGGTCCACCTCCTAATCCCAAAATCAGAAAGACACCCCCCAGATTTCAGGCCACTAGAAGACACCAACCTAGCCCCAAAAGTTGTCACTAGATCGACTCTAACTCCTAATCTCGAATAAAAAATTATCGGCCCATAAGAATCCAAAAAACAGCTCCTTCAGGCTAAAAGCTGATGAGACAATAGTAGAATGAGAATCTAGGCAGACAAGTCCTGACTCGAAGACCACCTCAAAATAGTGAACACCGACGCGGAAGAGGTCAACCGAAAACACAAGAGACCTGCAAATCTCAATAGATTTGGACACCAACAAAGACTCAAAAAGAATCATCCAAATCTCAACATATTTGAAAATATCATAGAAAACCACTTCACATGACATCAACTAAATATCTCTATTTATCTTTTTCATTCTCTATGTACCCCTCTCTCCCTAACTTCTTATCACCTTTGCTCTCTGACTAATTTAAATAATTTATAAAACATATAAATAGTAAATTTAATCAAAGTAGATCTTATAAAATATGATAGACTGAGTACTCCCGTAAAAATATTGGTAGTGGTGTGATTCACCGTTACTAAAGAGTAAAGACCAAGTAAATGAAGAATGTGATGTGGCTTTTGGGAATAAGATGGGTCAAATATAAGGTAAGACTAGCAGCAGTTAGGGTTGGGAATAGGCCAGGCGGTCTACAGGGGCCTTCGGCCTGGCCTATATAAGTCTGGTCTGGCCTGGCCTGGTTATTAAAAATGTCAGGCTTAGGCTTTGAAAACGGCCTGTTTACATAAATAGGCCAGGCTTAGGCTTCTAAAAAGGCCTACGAAGCCTGATAGGCCGGCCTGTTTATAATAATTATTATTTATATAATATTATTATTTATATCTTATAAAAAAATATTATTTATATAAATATTATTAGCTTTTAATTATTGCGACTTTTTGTAATCGTATTTGTTATTTGATTAGTTTTTAATTATTGTGTTAATTATATTATTAGCTTTTTCTTAATGTTGTAGAAATTATAAAAATTTAAATGTGAACTTTTTAAGGCTTGTTTAGCCTATTTAAAAAAACTATATAGAGAAGTTTTAATGTAACACAGACTTTTAAACAGGCTACAAGGCCAGGCCAGGCTTTTAAAAGGCTCAGGCCAGGCCAAAAAAAATATCATTTGATAGGCCACATGTCAGGCTTAGGCCTGAAAAAAAATCGTAGGCCAGACTCAGGCCTGTCAAGGCCTGGCCTGGCCTGGCCTGGCCTGGCCTGTTCCCAACCCTAGCAGCAGTATATAAACGTACACAAGCATATCGTGGATCACATCCCAAATACAAAGAACTAATTTCTGATTGGCAAGTGTTTGCACAACAAGATTTATCATCCAAAACGCAAGGAGAGGAAACAAAAAGAAATTAGCAAAGATTTTTTTTTTTAAAAAATAAATAAACAATAATATATAAAATTCAACAAAACCAAATGGCAGAGCGTGTGTAACTCACTCCTTCACTAACTTTACCATCTCGACCTTCACCAACCGCAAAAATGGCTACTATTACTGGCGGCGCCGCCGTTCGCATAATCCCCTCCGCTACCAGAGCCACCGTCTCAGTCTCCTCTTCTTCCCGTTCCTTTTTCTCATTTTCATCCTCTTCAAATTCCGTTTCCTCGCTCAACTGCTTGCGGTTATCTCCTCGCATTTCTCATCTGTTTCTCGACCAGGTTTTGTCTTATTTCGTGATTTCTCTTTGATGATTTTATCTCAATTTTGTTTTAGTTTGTGTGATTTGAATCACGCGCGCAATTTTTCAGCGAAGATCAGAAGTTCGTGTTTCGAGTGGACGATTTGGAACGGTTTCTACTCCGAAAGCGTTTGCGTCTGATCCTGATCAGTTGAAGAGTGCTAGAGAAGATATCAAGGAGCTTCTCAAGACTAAGTTCTGTCATCCTCTTTTGGTAATTTTCATTGTTTTTACATTTTCTCTTCGATTTCAAGGTGCTTTTTGAGTGAATTGATTTTGTAAAATTTATGTTTAAACTGAGTTGAACAATAAATTTTAGTGTAAAAATCAATTCTAAAATTAGAAACTACGATTTTAGCTCAATTCTGAATGGAAAATCAATTCTATTTAGAGAAACCAAACATGTCAAACATAAAAAAAATAGTGATTTTCATATTTAATAATTTAGAGATTAGTTTTTAGAGATTTTATAGAAATATAGAATTTACTTTGTGTTTGTTTATTGTAATAAAAATCATTTTTTTTTAACCAATCGTTAGTTGGTTCAGTGATGATTGGCGTTGAACTTGGTAGGGAGGACCACGGTTCGATCCCCCGCAACTGCGATCGGGAGGGGCTGGAACCACTTGATGCCAGAACTGACCCCCTGAACCAGATTAAACTGGTGGTGAAAAGCCAAAAAAAAAAAAATCGCTTTTTTTAATAAAATAATCTTTAACTTGTTTGGTTACAACATGGAAAAGTGATTATTTTAAAAATCTGTAACAAACACATGCAATATTTTTTAAAGTGATTATTTTTATAAAAAAAGTGATTTTTTCTTCTAAAATAAGCTATAACAAACAACCTCTGAATATGGTTAACTAATCCACTTGATATTCATGGTGAATTTAAGGTTAAGTAACTAAATTGTGGTCATTGATATTTTTATCAAATTTACTTCTGCTGGGGGACTTGCATTCTGTGTTTACTTTTATGAACCTTACTTCTGCTTAAGAACTTGCTTAGTAAAGTATACGAAATTTTATGGTTCTTTTTGTAAGATTTGAAGTTTGTTTCTATAATTCTATCGTTGAATTGCCGCTTTTAGTATTCATTAACAGTCTTTTATGTATAGATTCGTTTGGGATGGCATGATGCTGGCACTTATAATAAGAATATTGAGGAGTTTCCACAAAGAGGTGGAGCCAATGGTAGCTTAAGATTTGAAGCGGAGTTGAAACATGGAGCCAATGCTGGTACGCATTCATTAACCACCAATTATTTCTGAATTTTGTTCATGGTAAATATTTCTGAAACATGGAGCTGCAATTTTCAGGACTTGTAAATGCATTGAAACTTCTCCAGCCAATCAAAGACAAATATTCAGGCGTGACATATGCTGACTTATTTCAGTTAGCTGGTGCTACTGCTGTGGAGGTTGCCTAAGTCCTATTTTGGCTTCAAGATTGTTTTTATAAGAAATAATCGGAGGATTCACTGACCAATTTTTTTTTTTGAATTTTCAGGAAGCTGGAGGCCCAAAAATTCCCATGAAATATGGAAGAGTAGATGTCACTGGACCTGAACAATGCCCCGAAGAAGGGAGACTTCCTGGTAAAACACATATTTTCCAGTTGGAGTAATATTGTGATTTGTGCTTTCTTCTTTGCCTCTCTAGGATTGTAGGACATGGATTGGATAAGCTATTGTTTATTTGAGAATAAGAAACACAGAAACAATAGGGTTTTATTAGGTTTCTATCAACTAACAACAGTTGGCCATATGATGATAGGGGTTGCATTGTTTACTTCTACTGATACATTCTGTTATAATGACATCACTCTTTTACAACCAATGATATGTATACTGACTAGTGACTATGTATGTGTTGGTTTTGGTTCGTTTTTATACAAGATTTCCCCATGCAAACAAACAATTTTGACTGATTTACTTTGGTTATTTTAGATTTCTGGGTTGCTGAGTGCCCCAGTTACAAGATTTTTTGGTTGCTAACTACTGGATATTTTTTTTTTTTTATAATTAATTTAGATGCAGGCCCCCCTTCACCTGCTGATCATCTGCGCCAAGTTTTCTACCGAATGGGGTTGAACGACAAGGTAGTTTCCTTTGTTTTCCATTAGGATCGGGGTAGTTTATTGGATTCTAACTATACGTCTGTGATTTTGACTATCAAGTTATTGTATATGCAGGAAATTGTTGCATTATCTGGTGCACACACACTGGGGCGGTCCAGACCAGACCGTAGTGGCTGGGGCAAACCCGAGACTAAATACACGGTATACTATTTTCCTTTTTACCCATTTGCTTTAAGACATGATTTTGCAAGAGTGTCGATCTCTTTTGAAAATATTTTGATATCAAACAGCCCATGAGCACCAAGAGTGTTAGTTTCATTCATACTATAGATGAATGGAATATCGTGTTTTACGTTCAAATTTTTTTAGACTCATTAGATTATATGAAAATATCTTATAATATATTGCTATAATAATCATAGGGTAACTTAAGAGTTTCAATAAAATAGCCTTGTCACTGTGCCACACATGTGTCTAGTGTGTATAATTGTATATATGAAATATTGATTACTAAAAGATTATATATTTAATTTACACCGGTTCACATGGTTTGACTAAACCAAGGTGATAAAAACTGGACTTGTCATTACAAGCGATTGGGCTGGGAAGAAGACCTGTATCTCGTCCAATCAAGACTGATAACCACTCTGCCACAAAACAGGGACAAACTGCTAAACCACCTGAAAACTGGTGAATTCGGGCATTACTAGTGGTTCATGTGGTTTTAAAGGTTGGGCTGCGTTTTGGTTTTTTATTCATACTTTTACACAACCTTCTCTTTTGTAACCAAATTCCCTTCTACTTTACTCCAAGGTAATAAAAACCGGACCGGACGATGAACCGTTGTTGGCAACGTTTCAAGGTTCATAGTTTTGACCGGTGGTAATTAAATACAATTTTTAAATTATATAAAAATAAAAAACAACAAAGTATTCATAATTTTTTAAGATTAAAATAATACTATTTTTTAATTTGAGGCTTGAAAGTATAAAAATACCCTTTTCTTGTTTATAAAAAACTTAGTATATGTTTCAAAAAAAAAAAAAAAACTTAGTATATATTTGTCAGTTTTTTGGTATATTTTTTATATATAATATATACGACCAACTTTTTTGTTTTTGTTTTAGTAGATTTATTTGGGCCATTAAAAAAGATAAATAGTTTTATTTACATTTCTTTGGCCCAACCCCACCTCTCAACCTAACCTAATTGAAGGAGCGGCCGTGCTAGCATCATCTTCATTCACTCATCCTTCATTGTGTTTGAAATATAAAATGTACCTTTCATTTTTTACTCTTTGTTTTGTGTTCTTAATTGAAGTGTGTATATATCTACATATTGATCTATTCTTCCAATTCTTTCTTTCTAAATTTGGTGGTTTGAAAGTTCGTTTTGGTCTGTTTAGAGAAATAAGCTTGTAGAAACCAAATGATATATACGAGTAAAATAGGGAAAATCCCTTTGATTACAGAATGATATTGCAGAACTTCGAGGGTCTGCACCTCCCTAATGCCAAAATGGCCCTTTTCCAGTCAAATCCCAAGACACCCTCTTTCTCAATCACCCCTTATATTTATAGGCAACACTTGTATGGCAGTTATTATCTATGAAAACTGCCTAATAATAATAACTAACAAGGCCCATTATTATTTCTATCCTAATTAAAGCCTATATCTAACATAAGCCCAAAACGTGGTCCAACCTGTGAAACTGTGTGAACTGCCAGTTTTGTCCAGTTTGTCTGGTTTCCAACTGGTTTACCAATTTGATCTCCGGTTTTGTGGCACGGCAGTTTTCAGGCCTGATCGGACCGGATGCAGTTCCGGTTCCCGGTCCAATCGGTTGAACTGGCCATTCCGGTTTTTACTACCTTGTTTTACTCGTATTTATCAATGTGGGACCTTTGACAGTCATTTTTTTTTTTTTGAAGAAGCTAAATTAGCCCACCCAATTGGAACCAGAGAGAATCGAACCTGAGGCCTTAAGGAGGAGCACACTCCTAGGTCCCAAGCCAATACCATCAGACCAACCCAAGTGGGTTGACCTTTGACAATCATTCTTGCACAGTAGCTGTAATAGTAATGAAATCCTATTACTTTGGTGAACAGAAATAAAATATGATTACACAAGTCCAAAATCTAACAAAATACTACACCAATAAATCAGATCAAGCATGAGCCATGAATGGATGAAACCAAATAATCTTAGGAAGCATGGCTTGCACCAAAGATAAACAAGAAGCATGGCTTAAATCTAAATTCCTTAACCGAATGCCATGGCACCAGAACTTCTGAGCAGTGTAAATAAAACACCTCAAAACTGGCCAAGTCTAAGGAAACAAGATCGCCTTCCTGTTTGGTCATAGCTAGGGCTGCTTGAATAACTTCCAAGCCGAGTATTACTTATCTAACACCAACCACTGAAATGTAAATATAGCAACATCGAAGTTCACATAGAACTGTGAGATGATATATTAATAGTAGTGGCAGACCTAAATGGATGGACAGATCAAAGAGCAACTTTTTAGAATGTTTGCACATACGGGATATAAGGCCAATGCACCTTCTAATAATTTAAATCCCTGCTTTGAGAACAACTACATCGTAATATATGAGACAAGACAATTAACACAGTAAAAGTTTCACAATAATATGTAATTTTTGTTTTATATATGTTGAATTATGACATTTAATATGGACTTTGAATTTTTTTAATTTTTTGAAACTATATTATGTATAATAGGTTTATTACCTTGGACTGGACCATTACTTGACCGAGTCAATGATCTGTCAAGTGTCTCTGCTTAGAGGCTTGTGGATATGCTTCACCTTGAGACTTAACATAAGGTCACTTTGTTTTGAGTAATCAAGAATGGCCGTCCTTTTACTAATATGGCTTACTACAAATAAATTATTTCCAACTACATTCTTTTGTTAGGCTTATCAGAATTAATATTAAAAACAAAAGTTCTATGGATTCACTTTGAAAAAATAACGTCTTTGATGAGTGGAAATTTCATGGGACACTGCAAGTACATATTAATTTTTTTTTTGGTCCGAGTACATATTAATTTCTTATTGGAATCATCATTATGGTTCGTTTTCAGAAGATCATTCCTGATTTGGGATTGGATGACATTACCAATGCAGCATCTCTACTCTAAATTTTGTAATGCGTCATTGCTGCATAATTAAAAAGTATCTCGATTAGATTAGATATGATGAGTGTTTGTTACTCCGTTTGTCTTGACCCTCTATGTCTGTCTGAAGTTTACTTTTAAGAAAAGTAAACCTAAATCTTTGCTACAGTTGTTTCTTTCTGTCCTTGATAGTTTACTTTTGTGTCTCTTTAGAGCTTGTTTATGTGATTATGATCAAATAGTTTTTTTAATGAAATGATATTTGAAATCAATGAAACAATAGAATATTCACGTGTATCTCTTAATATACAGAAAGATGGGCCAGGAGCACCTGGGGGACAATCCTGGACTGCACAATGGTTAAAATTTGACAACTCTTACTTCAAGGTCAGATTTTTTTAATTTATTTTGTTGGGACGGGGATTGTATAACAGTATAGGGAGAGTAGAAGAGGAGAGGTGGAGTATGCACAATTTACTTTTTGTTTTTGTTAACTATTGACTGTTGTTAAATACAGGACATCAAAGAAAAAAAGGATGAAGATTTATTGGTCTTGCCAACTGATGCTGCTCTTTTTGACGATCCTTCCTTCAAGGTAAAATAGCTGAATTTTTTTCCCCTGTCCATGTTAGTTCAACATAAAACTAATCTATTTCATGCTTCAAAAAATTATTTGTGATGCAGGTATATGCTGAGAAATATGCTGAAGATCAGGAAGCATTCTTTAAAGATTATGCTGAAGCACATGCCAAACTTAGCAACCTTGGAGCCAAATTTGATCCTCCAGAGGTCTGTTCACATTGAGTGTGCTTATTTTGTTCAAAAAAGAAAAGGAAAAAAAGATGGTTGTTCTTATTATGTTCTTAAATAAATTTTAATTTGTTACCTTTTCATGTTTGTGTACGAATTTGATTTGAGTTCGAATAATAAGACAAATGAACAAGTCCACCTAATAAAGTTTTCTTTGTTATGTGTTTCTTAGGGCATTGTACTAGATGGTTCTCCAAATGCAGTGGGAGAGAAGTTTGTTGCAGCCAACTACTCCTCTGGAAAGGTTCTAAGTTTGCACAATTTATTTAATTTTACTATTCATTTTATCGATGCGTGTAGAAAATTTATTAGATATAGTTTAGTGAAAGGCTTGTGGAGGATATATATTTGCATATTGTTCATCGTTTCATTTTCCTGGTTTGGTGCAGGAGTAAAACAAGTTTCTTGTTTTCTTGTGCAAGTATCTTTTAATAATACAAGAAGAAGCTATTTTCAAATCGTGTGATTATCACATGTAATTTTGGAAGTCTTAAAATGAAGAGGAATGGAATAAAATTCAATAGTGTGTCTATTTGAATTGCAGAAAGAGCTGTCTGATGCTATGAGGCAGAAGATACGGGCTGAAGTTGAGGCGGTTGGCGGAAGCCCAGATAAGGCTCTAAAGTCAAACTATTTTCTAAACATCATCATTGTTATTGCTGTTTTGGCTATTTTGACATCCCTGCTTGGAAACTAATTGGATTTTGTCTCACTGAAATTCACTACAACTGAATAGGCATTTGCGCACTTGTTAATTTTTTCCTATGGCATTTGCGTATTAATGCATTGATAAATCTTATTACCATATTATAAAAATAAAGAAATACTCTGGGAATGGAGAGTTAGAACAAAATATGTCCCCTATGGGTTTTCTGGTAAAACAATGTGGGAGAGCCAGAGGACCAGAGTCTCATGGACTTAATCATTTGCTTACAAATTATCCTTTTAAAGGTAAAAAAGGTAGAATAGAGAAGGAAACTTTTCAAAAGTAGCTTTATGAAATTTGATAAATCTGATTTTGAATTGAGTGTGCACTTCACTCAATCACACACTAAAAACATTCAATTCTTAATGTGGTTTAGTGTACGCATGATAAAACAGATCTTGAGTTAACTTTATTTTGTAAACTTGATTTTTTTTGGTAAAAATGTTAATTGTGTTTGGATATTTTTACTTTGAAAGCAAGTCTAGTATTTAAAATAAATGCATACTTTGTAATCTCAGAAGAAGAAGAAAAAAACTTTTAATTGTTAAATTGAGGTTTGGACAGGAGGTAAACTCTGTTTTGCTTACTAACCAAATTATTTGTATACAGTATTTGCCAAAATCAAGCTATAACTCAAATTAATACTTTTCCTTGTTAAATTAAATTAAGCATACAATTAGCAATTGATGAAAACATGGTTGTGCAAAAAGTATGGCACTTGTTATATTCATTGAAGGGTAAGTGGCATTTGTTATATGTCTGATGTCTCTATCAATTGTTATCGATGACAAACTCTTCTAAATGCTTAAATTTTTTGATTGAAGTTAATGACAGACTTTAGGTATACCACTTTTTTCATCAATAATTCTTTTTTATGTTGAAGCATTATCATATCATTTCTCAGTTTTAGTGTATTGTTCTAAAATTTCTTCTGAATGGATTTTATATACCTCACCAAATAATTTCTATTACCCTTCCCCAATCCCAATCACACGGGGAGCTATGAGCCACTGGTCTTATCCATGCTGTGCTGAAACTCCACTAGTGTCCCTGAAACTCTACTATAATGTCAAGCAAAATGAATCCTTCATAGCTGGTTTTAGCTTTATGGTGCAATGTTGTAGCAAATATTTTCATTGGTTGGGTGGTGCTTGTGTTGATCGTTATTTCTCATTTTTTTTGTTAGATTATTCAATACCTAGATATATATAACATAAAAGGAAAACAAGGAAAGACAGAAATTAAGCTACGATTCATTCAAATCTAATGAATATGATTGGCATGGACGAAAGCAATGAAATGTTGATGCACTATTTTAGACTTGCAATAATAATAGGGTGAAATCGTACAATAATTTTTACTTTTATTTGTTTATTCTATATAAAATAATAATATAATGTTGTCAAAAGTTTATGCAAGTAATATAATTTGTGTAAACTAAACTCATTAGTTTAAACTCACCAAAAAATACTCGTTAGTTTAATCTTTTAAATCACATGCATATGCATTAGATTTTTTGTTGACACCTGTCGTACATCCATGCGATTAATTGGTTAAATGGAGGGAACTTGAATTCGAGATGTAGATAGTTAAAATTCTCTCTCTCTAATTTTTTTTTCCAGCATTGCTATATGGCACGACAACCAATAGCATGACAATTGCACGACAACTTTCTTTTCTAATGTTTGTTTAGCAAAAATAAAAGAAAAGTGAAAATAATAAATTGTCACCGTCTACAAAGTAAAAGATCTGGAAACAAGATGAAGCAAAAACAGTGTCTTTATCAAAGCAGCACAGGTACCTCAATCAAATGGTGGACCAGTGATCAAATACAGAGTCTTTCCGCCATAGAGGGAGCAGTAAAAACAAATATCAATTTCCTTTGTGAATTAAATACAAAAATTAAAGCAGTTTTTCCCACAAAAAAATATAAAATAGAGGTGGAGATAAGGAGGAAGTAAGTTTGATCGGTGACTTGTCTCGATACAACTACCGCTGGTTGCTACCACAGTTGTGTTGCCTTAGTCTCATCGTCGTTGTCCAAAATTGTTGTGGTCACGGTTGTCGCTGTATTTTTATTCACCTTTGTTGTTGCTGTCGCCGTTGAATCTTAGTGTCCAACGGAGTTGCAGATAACTGGGTAAGGGAGGAAGGAGTTTCGTGATGCTGCTATGTTTTATGAAGGATGTAAATGTAATTTTAGATCAAATAATATAATTGGATTGAGGTGCCACATCACGTCGTCGCATTTCACGATAAAAGGAAGTCGTGCACTTTAGCATTATTCTTTTTTTATCACTAATGTAAGTTTAAATTTGAAGAAATTACTCCTTCGGTCTATTTTTAAAATCCTTTGATAGTTCTCATATACATTAAGAAATGTTAGTAGGGTAAATAATCTGTAGTACATTTAAACTCTTTTTTTTTTTCTAAAAACATTTTTGTTTATAATTAAAGGCAAATGAAGCCTATTATTATTATTATTATTATTATGAAATTACTCTATGTTTATGTTTATCATTCAAACTGACTTTTTACATTTAAATATAATTTTTTTTAATGGATATTTAGGGTCCGTTTGATTTGAGGGAGAGAAAGTGAGAGAAAAGAAAATTACGCAAACCAATGAATGAATTTGGACTAAAGTTAATTTAGGTTTATTCATTGGTTTGCGTAATTTTCTTTCCTCTCATTTTCTCTCCCTCAAACCAAACGGACCCTAAATTAGTGCAATGATATCGTACACTTATCATACAAAGCTGGATGTGAACCAAAGTCGTTGGCAACTTTCTTTTCTCATCAGAAATTGCAAAGCTGCGAAATTTTGGAGTCTGTTTCTCAAAATAGGAACATATGGGTTCTAGTGTTGAAATAATAACACTCGTAGATCCATCACGTTGTGTAAGCTTTTTGCTCTAGGTAGTAATTATGATGCTTAGTACTACTACTCTATTCAGCTTTTTTGATTGACGAAAGGAAGTGCAAAGTTCCATCTCCCACTTTTGTTGCACTCACTCAATTAATCCCATTTTGTTCTATTTACCCAATTAGGCAATTAATTACACTGAGCATCACAATTTGGTTTATCCTAAGGTGGAAATATATTGTTTGCAATGGACTATACTTGTTTACCATTGAATTTATCTAAACCATACAATGATATCCTACACTTACCAAACATTATCTTAGGGAGGATCATGAGTACAAATGACTCATTCAATCTAGTAATCAAAATCAATGCAACCTGCATTTCACCTTAACTGGTTAAGTTTCGGTTAACTTATCAAAATCAATGTTTATGTTGTGTGTTAACTTTAAAATGTTTTAAGTAAATTCAAATGTATAATTTTGAATAATAATGTTTAATCTAAATGTTTGAATTGTCAAGAAATAGAATGCTCCCGGTATTATTTTCAGACACGTATGAGCCTCTTCAAACATCAAACGGGACTTATTGCTATTGATTCAATGATCCCTAAAGAACGTGGCTAGCGAGAATTGATTATTGGGGACAGACAAACATGTAAACTCCATCTGCTCATCATCGAATTGGGTCAATATATATTACAATTGTTTTTTTGGTAGATAACATAGTGACTAAAAATTACTTCCTCCGGACACAAATATAAACAAAATTGCACTTTTTAGATTCATTGAATAATGGATGTATCTGGACTATAATATAGTCCAGATACATCCATTATTCATTATAGTCCAGATACATCTATTATTCAATGAATCTAAAAAGTTCATTTTTGCTTATATTTATGTTCGGAGGGAGTACATCCTTAAGGTGCATAAGTGAAGTGTTAGGAGTTCGAACTCCGACCCTTACATATAAAATGCGATGTCCCTTAACGACCGAACTAAACTCATGCAATGTCCCGGTATATGATAAAAATATGTTCTTTATTTGATCCAATGGTAAAAATCCAATTTGTCCATGGTGGCAGGGACGGACATAAGTGGGGACAAGTAGGGGCTGAGGCCCCCCCTCTTGTCGTATTTTTTTCATATACTTGTTCTTGATACATATGTATACATAAATTGATATTTGAGAGATGTGTTTAAAGATTAGTAACTACCGTTTGGTGCAAAACATGTACGCACAACATAGTAATTGTAACAATTTACTTTAAAATATTTTGATAATATATATTATACACTACTAAAGTCCAAATTCAATTAAGTTAGTTCTGATTGTTTGCTACAAGTGTAAGATTGTGAAAAATAGGTTGAGAAACAAGATAGAAAATGAATTTCAAACTAATTATGTGATTACTTACACCGAGAGAAGAATTGCTAAAAAATTTAATATAAATTCAGTTGTTGATGAATTTTATGATATAAAGCAATGTCGTGTACAATTTAGATAAACAATGTGATGTATTTTTTATTTTTTATTGAGTATATTTAAATATTATTATAATTATTATTTATTTAATATTTATTATTTAGTTATTCCGACCCCCCGTTTTATAGATTCCTGGATCCGTCTGCATGTACTTTCCCACGTTAAACTCCACCAATAAGAAATGTACGACACTTAAATAACATGACGATACACTTTAGAGCCTTTCTTTTTTCCTTCTTTTTTGTTGAAACAAACTGTAGAGCTTTGTAACAAGACGAGACATTTTAATCGGCGAAATGAGAAAGTGCACAAAGACATATGCATGCTTTATTGGGGACCCTCAAAAGTCAAAATGCCTCATTTTCTCTATGAACTGCACGAGAATTGGATTCTGGTAACGCGTTGAGTTGTTGACAATGAAGGGAACAGAGTACTGTGTCAAATTCTATAATATTGAATTCCATGACCATATCATATTTTTATTGGATTAGATTAGATACTCACATTTTTTAAGGTCAATAGTTATTCAAACTTTGAAAATTGAATGGTTTGGAATTTGAACTTTGTTAATGCGATGTTGATCTCTCCAATGCATAAATGTCTATGGTCAAACCCAATATTTTTTTAGCGAAGACCTATTTTTGGAGTATCCCATAATGGTTTGAAACTTTGAATTTGAGTTTAGAGTTTAGACTTTGTAAGTAAGAAGTCGCCAAATAGTAAGGAAATGAATTTTCTGCGGTCACACACTGATCGTAGTAAGATTACAGCCCTCTAATTTGCTATATAGTAATTTTTACTCATTTTTTAGTTATTAATATTCACCTTTCGATTTAAATCGTAAGGTTTACAACACATCACTTTAACCGCATGACTGTATGATTTTCTTATCGAAGGGAATCCAAATAGTACTCCTATTTGTTGATCAAGTGATTAATTTTTTTAATCAAGATAGACTTCTTTATATACTATCATATAAGGGTTTTAATTAAGGCTCATGCTAGGGTGAGAGACCATCTCATATCTCTCACCGGTGCATCATAAGTTTTATGCATCGGATTGAATAGACACATGATATTATGATGTACCGTCAGTATTATATAATTTTTTTTTTCTATTTTTACACTCTCTTTTGTATATCGGCAATATTTTTTTAGGTGAACATTTCGAAACTGTTTTTCCTGAATAAATCGAGAACTTTGTTTCCAAAAAAAATTCTCGAAAATATTTGAAACCTTTTTTTTTCCGATATCCGAATAAAATATCGAAACTTTTTCCAGAAAAAAAATTGGAAACCTTTTTCCGAAAAATATCCGAAACTTTTTTTCCGAATAAAATATCGGAACTTTTTTTCCGAAAAAAGATCGGAAACTTTTTTTCCAAAAAAAAACGCTGAAATTGTTTTTATCTGAAATCGAAACTTTTTCCCCCAAAAATCAGAAACTTTTTTTCCCAAAAAATGAAAAAAAATTCCCAAAAAAATATCGAAAACTTTTTTCCGGAAAAATCAGAAACTTTTTTCCAAAATTAAAAGTAATAATTAATATAATACTGACAATACACCATAATATCATGTATCACATTCAATCTAACGGTAATTAACAATTACTCACGGTGTGCACAGATGAGAGATATGAGATGGTCTCTTACCCTAGCATGAGCCTTTAATTAAATGACTTTTAAACGACTTTGTATAACAAAGGGGTTTTAAATGACTATTTGCTGACATTTTTTTTAAACTTAATTAAGTGTCAATATTTTTAATGTAAAAAAAAAGCGTCATTTTCTTTAAAAGGACAAAAAGTCTTCATAAATTTTAAAAAGAAATTTGTTTGCTCCTTCCAAATGACGTTGTTGATGTAATATTTTATGGTCTGTGCAAGTCAAAAAAGCCACATTTTAGCTTTTGTCTTATGACTTATAAGTTAAAAGATCTATTTGGTAACAATTTTTTCAGAAAGAGCTTTTAGCTTATTTTACTGACTTATAACTTCTTTTTCAGAAGCTATTTCAAGTAGCTTATGAGCTTATAACTTTTAGCTTTTCATTTTTTCTTCCTCTTTTACCCTTATCATTTTAACTAAAATCCATATTTACCATTTATTATTTATTATCATTAGAATTTAAAATAAAATAAGTAAATACATGTTTTAACGTTGCTTGTTTTAAAATCATATGTATATAGTATGTTTTAACGTTGTCTTATTATCTATTTTCAAATATGAAGCCTAAAGCATATTATTATTTTTTTTTATCAATTCATAGGTACGTATCTTACTATATGTTTTTTTTTAAACAACGTACCTTACTATAATTAACCATTATACTATATTGTGAATATATTTTGTTGTTATTTTTTCATAAAGTATATAAACTGAAAGGAAAATATTTTTTTTTAAAAAAATTCAGCATATAAAAATTAGTTTAATAATATTTGAAAGATATATTTATTGAATTAATAAACTTAAAATATTATACAAAAAAAAACTTAAAATATTAAATTCTAAGTATCTTAAATAGTATTAATTTGATAAAAAAAATTATTGAATTAAAGATGTCTTTTTATATCATTTTACATTTATCAGTCAGTTGAACGCTAATTTTACCAAACACTTCAATCAGCTTATCAGCTAGAAGCTATCCACCATAAGTTATCAGCTAACTTCTCAGCCATAAACTATTTTTGCCAAACAAAGCCTTAGTTTATAAAAATGTTAAACAATATCCGAATAATGGTTAAGGAAAAAAATAATAATATAATTTAAAAATAGTGCATTCAATGTCTTCAAATTTTAAAATAATATATTTTTTACTTAAATCTTTTTATTTTTGCTTTTTTAACTACTACTTCGAAGATACTCCATCCGTCCCTAATTATAAGCACCCTTTCAAAGATAAAATTTGTTCCTAAATATAAGCCTCTTTTCAATTCCCTAAACACATTTATTATTACTTTTCCAAACATAACCATACTTTACATTGAAATCTGAAAAGTCAACTACAAATTAATACATCTTTTCACCAATGACAATTTAATAATTGTAATACCCAAAAGATACACATTTATTACACTATCAACTTTTCTTAAAATGCGTGAAAAGTCCCGATGAGAGCTTATATTAAGGGACGGAGGGAGGGAGTATAGGATCCTTTAATTTATTTAACATTGTTGTTCTTGTTCTAGTTTGTATGTGGATGCTTCTTTGTCGTGAACTAAGATTCCCCGGGACAAAAGTTGAGTTTTTGGTTGTATCTCATATCCTTCTTTAAATTCAACTATTCAAGTTTTTTTTTTTTTTAGAAATAGAGTAACTATTTGTTTTAATGGAATTGCTCACCGTTTAACCATTGTAATTTGGATTTAATTAATTTTTATACAAACATCTCATCATTAATGTTAGATAATAGGTATGTCATGACTTTCAAGGCAACATTTTTTTTCGAATAGCCTAGTGGCTAGACTTACATATTTAAATGTGAAATCTAGAGTTCAAACACCGGCCTCTCCAATAATATGTAGTTATCATTTGAGCTATACTTATGAGATACTGGCATTACAAAAGATAATCACATATTTAATGTTATTTAATGTGTGAGAGTCTAGTCACTATACTACTTAACAAAAAAAATTAAAATAATAATCAATAGTCTCCCTCAAGTCATTACTATAAGTAAAAAATTATTTTTTAAGTTTATTGAATAAATGATTATATTTGATCTATACATCACATATTTAATGAATTTAAAAAGTGAGTTTTTTATTTATAATAGTGACTAAATACCACATTTAAGTCTAGCCACTACACTACTGCTTGAGAAAAAAATAGTGACCAAATTCATCACATATTTAATGTATTCATCTCCCTCCTCTCCTTGCTCATGTTGTTGAGGTAAATGCCAAAGTTTAAGGACCAAAGAAAGAATAATGTTCGGTTCACAAAAATACATTTTCTTTTTGTTGCGGAAAAACTGCTCAAATTGGAAGTAATGCATGATTGTTAGTAGTAGTACACTAGTACATTTACCTGCTTGACGTTAAATTGCTTAAAGAGGACGTTATGATAAAAAAATGTTGGGAAGTCAAATGCATAATCTTAGTAATTAGGTGAAAAGTGCAAATTAAACTTATTAATTAAAGAGTTTAGTGTAATTGATCCTAAGATATAAATGTAATTTTTTATATAGTGATATATAATTTTCTTGAGTATTTCATAGTAACTCAGAAGGTTTGATCTCGCCAGTGGTGTTCCTATTCTGTTCTGGTGAATGGGAGGAGAGTTGTGTACCTGCAGGTGCTTCGACGCTTAAGTCAGTGAGGATGAAGCAAAGAGTTTTCAGTAAATCATATAATGTACCTGACTCCACTGTATGAGTGTATGAGTGAAGTATATATAGTCCCCAATGCTAGACCAAGGCCTTTGATGGTCAATTGGTCATCAATATCATCAATGGCTATCGGAAAACAGCTAGAGAGCCACGATGAACATTTAATGCTCATCATTCCGGTGATCAACTTTTACAAGGATATTGTGACCGTTGACCAATGGAAAATCTTCGTGGGTTGCTCCGCGCATTTGACAATCCAAAGAGGAGAATTCCCCCGTAATTGAGCTCTATGCTTGGTCCAGAACAGTAACAATGAAATACAAGTACTATATATTATATAAAGTAGAAGAGCTTTTGCATGTTTAGATGGCGTATGTCTTACTCATGGAATGGTAGTAGTTGATGTCACACACAAAGTGATTGTGGCAACATTTATCAACGCTATTTCCTCCGCCCACCAAAACCAAATGTTTGTCTTTTAATTGCTTAATTCATGTGTTCAGCTTACCAAACAAAGGCAAAACATGCTAGCTTATGTAACGTAGAAAAGTAGTAAATTACATTATGCTCAAAGCGAGTAAAAAACGTGGGTTAAATTAATAAGGTTCCGTAATATGAATATTCCAAGTTTAATGTTAATAGTTTTTTTTTTTTTTTTTCAAGTTGTTGTTGAACTTGAAAGCTAGTTGTGATATCAATTAGTTAAGTTATCAATAGTGGTTTCCTTTTTTCAATTGACAATGTTGAAGAAAAAACTGACTCTCATCTGTAAATTTCTTAACTACTTCAAATAATTTCTTAAGTACGGTGTTTAACCACCAGGCTAAAAAATTTGTAAAAAAGATAAAGACAGAAAGGTCAAAAGTATTAAAATTCGTAAAATAGTTTACTTGATTGAGTGTTAAAAGAGTACAATTCCGTACCTTTTCTATTTCATTGTTACTCCATATATACAAACTACTTGGCTACTATTTAGGCATTCTAATAGCTAACTAATCAAGCCTAGTCAATACCAAATCATCACTATTAATACATAATAATATACAATGAAAACAATTTAATAATAAGAATATTGCTTCACTCTATCACACCCCCGCAGTCGAAGCGGGAGGGTCACGAACACTAAGACTGTTGCGGAAGTCCTCAAATAAAATAAGCGGCAATCCCTTAGTAAAGATGTCAGCTATTTGATAACGAGATGGGACATGACGTACACGAACTTCTCCACGTGCAACTTTTTCTCGGACAAAATGAATATCCATTTCAATATGCTTTGTGCGCTGGTGTTGAACGGGGTTCCCAGAGAGATAAATGGCACTTACATTGTCGCAATAGACTACTGTAGCTTTATGAACAGGACAATGTAGTTCCAAGAGGAGATTGCGAATCCAGCAAGACTCAGAAACAACATTAGCCACCCCCCTGTATTCGGCCTCTGCGCTAGAACGAGATAGAGTAGGCTGGCGTTTTGACGACCACGATATCAGATTGTCACCAAGAAACACACAATATCCTGATGTGGACCGTCTAGTATCAGGACATCCTCCCCAATCAGCATCAGTATAAGAAACAAGATCTGCAACTGAGGAAGGATACAAGTGTAAACCAAGACCAAGAGTGCCCTGAACATAGCGTATGATACGTTTCAAAGCGTTCATATGCTCATCACGAGGGTCATGCATATGAAGGCAAATCTGTTGAACTGCATAAGAAATGCCAGGTCGAGTAAATGTGAGATATTGTAGCGCACCTGCAAGACTGCGATACTTTTTCGGATCTTGATACGGAGTACCTGCTATAGCACTGATTTTCGGTTTAGTGTCAACTGGAGTTTGAGCAGGTTTACAAGAGCACATACCCGCACGATCAATTATTTCCGCCGCATATTTACGTTGTGACAGAAACAATCCTCCCTGATGGCGCGTCACACTTATGCCCAAAAAATAATTCACAGAACCTAAGTCCTTCATAGCAAACTCAGAGCTAAGACTTGCCATTAAAGAACGAAGAAGATCATCCGTAGAAGCAGTCAAAATAATATCATCAACATATAACAATAGGTAGGCCACATCAGATCCGTTCCGATAAATGAACAAAGAATTATCTGATTTACTGTTAGTGAACCCAATAATAGAAACAAAATCAGAAAATCTTTTATACCATGCACGTGGAGCTTGCTTGAGTCCATACAAGGATTTTCTCAATAAACATACATAGTCTGAATGTACAGAATCCCTGAAACCCATAGGTTGATGCATATAGACTCTCTCCTTGAGCTCTCCATGTAAAAAGGCATTTTTTACATCCAATTGATGAATTTGCCAATTTTTTGAAAGAGCAAGAGTGAGGACAATGCGAATTGTTGCTGGTTTGACCACTAGACTGAAAGTTTCGCCACAATCAATGCCCACCTGTTGAGTTTTGCCATCACCTACAAGACGGACTTTATGCCTCTCAAATGAACCATCAGAGTTTTCTTTATGAGTAAAAATCCACATAGACCGGATAATATTCACATCAGGTGGACGAGGTACTAATTCCCACGTTTTATTTTTAATAAGAGCATCAAATTCATCATCCATAGCCAATTTCCAATTTGGGTCACGAAGGGCATCAAGAGGTGTGCGGGGAAGAGGTGATTTTGTAGTGGTGGTATTATAAGCTTGGTCTGATGTATATCTCGGATTGGGCTTAATAATACCATGTTTACTACGAGTTACCGGACCTGTTGGAGTAGATGTCGGCGGTGGAATTTGTGTGGGCTGAATTTCTGTTGTTACTGTAGGTAGTATATGTGATGGTGGAGGTGGTAATGTGTTTGGTTGTGGTTGGGTAGTGGGAGAAGGATTAGGAATAAGTGAATTGGCCGTGTATGGTGGTATTGGATTTGTTGTGGGCTCGGTCAAGTTGGAAGAGTTATTTTGAAGATGGTGAGCTATGTATGGGGAAATGCCACTATCTAAAAACTCATAGGTATTGGGTTTTGGCTCATGTACCTTCGCAAATGGGAATTTGCTTTCATCAAAATAAACATGCCGGCATGTGATAATTTTATTATTTGACAAATCAAAACATTTATAACCACGGTGATTCGACGGATATCCCAAAAACACACAAGGAGTTGAACGGGCTTGAAGTTTGTTTATCGTTGTTGACGGAAAAAGAGGATAACACAAACATCCAAAAATCCTAATGTGAGAATAAGATGGCTCTTTTTGGTAAAGGACTTTCAGGGGGGACTCATTAGCTAATAATTTGCTCGGAAGTATATTAAGTAAATAGGTTGCCATTTGTAATGCATGATGCCAAAATGAAGGCGGCATAGAGGCATGGATAAGAAGAGTTCTCATAATATTATTAATGGATCGAATTTTTCTTTCGGCTTTTCCATTTTGTGATGAAGTATGTGGACATGAGAAACGAAATGTAATGCCATTAGAATCACAAAATTGCCAAAACAGATTGTTATTAAATTCTTTCCCATTATCACATTGCACACTTTTAATGTCACGTTCAAATTGAGTTCTAATATGCGCTTGTAATTTTGCAAAAATGGAAAAAACTTGTGATTTTTTAACAATTGGAAAAGTCCACAAATATTTAGAAAAATCATCCAAAAATAGCACATAGTAACGATGTCCCAAACAACTCAAAACAGGAGATGTCCATAGATCACTATGAATAATATCAAAAGGCATACATGTCATAGATGATGATGCAACAAATGGCAATTTATTATGTTTTCCGAGTACACAAGATTGACAAACATGAGACCTTGAGGGACTAGTACAATCAATCATATTATTTTGTCGAAGCGACTCTAAAACTGAAGCTCCCGGGTAACCTAAACGATCATGCCAGAGAGATGACGCCAAAAAAACAGAATGAGGAGAACTTTTATTTTGACTTGTGGAAGTGATGGGATAAAGCTCACTTGTACTATCACATCGCATTAGACGTGTCCCCGTCTGTAAGTCATTCACAGAAAAACCAAACGGATCAAAAATCACACTCACATTATTATGAGTAGTAAATTTTCTTACCGACACTAAATTTTTAATAAGTTTAGGTGCGTGAAGGACATTTTTTAAGGATAAGGGTGGATTAGGTGGTGGTAAGGATGTATGGCCATAACCACAAATTGGAATCGATTTACCACTACCAACAATGATGCCATTATTTTTGCTCGAATTAAAATAAGACGAGAAATTACCTTATGTGGACGTCATGTGGGAAGTTTCTCCGGTATCCATGTACCAATCAGGATCGGGTTGAGAGAGGGACATCGTGTGTAATGCAGATTCGATGTCTGTTGGAACTGTTGCTGCATAGGCCTGCTGCTGCTGTTGTTGTGGTCTTGAGCCCAATACCCCAGGCTGCCGTGAGTGAGGTGGCTGAGCCCACTGTTGAGTTGGGTATGGACATGGAGGCATGGCCCAAGGTGCTTGAATCATCGCCCACCACGGTGGCTGACTCCAATGTTGCTGCATCGACTGTCCACGACCACCGGTGTGCCCGCCCCAGCGGTTGTGGCTTCGGCCGCCGCCAGACTGGGCGCTACCACCAGACTGTCCGCCACCACCGTTGTTGCCTTTGTTACGGTTTTTGGTGTTATTGCAGTTTTTGTTGGGCTTTGCACGAGTATTGAAATTATTGCTGATACAGGAGTTTGGATATTAGGGATTAGATCCGGTAATACCCTGTAACTATACCAGGAGTAGCAATATTTCAGAATACCACTCGTTGATGTAGAAACGATGAACACAAATAGAGATTTTAGGGTTAAGAAGAATTTGTTGAAATATTGGATTCCTTATTCTCTTGGCCACAACGGCTTATAAATAGCAAGCTGGTTACAACATCAACCAATCATTGCAGAGGAAATAATAATACGACAAAATACATAAAAGGCAAAACAGTAATGTATTATTTGCTTCAAATTGTAAAATAACTAAAATTGTAAAATAACTAATTATTCTATGACAATACCCTCCCCTTCAAAACAACCATGTCCTCATGGGTGAAAATCAGGATACTTCTTCAACAACTCAGAATAGAATTCCCAAGTAGCAAGGTTTGGAGGAGAATTTGATTTCTGGACAAGGGAAGCAGTACCATTAGGAATAGGGGAGGTTGTGGATGGTGAATTTGACGTAGTGGGTTTACTAAGGAGACCTTGATTTTTGGAAAAAGGGCTAAATTTTGACGTGTTTCGATGTGGGAGGGAGGTGGAAGCTTCATGTAACTTAGCTAAATTTGCAGCATGAGAGATTGAAGAAGGGTTGAACATGCGAACATGCATCTGAGTGTTTTGTTCAAGACCAGCTAGAAAAATACTGAGGGAGTGTTCTGGGATTAGGTTTACCCGTGTTAAGGCCAACTCAAATTGATCGATGTAGTCCTGGATTTTGCCAGTGTGTTTGATTTGCAATAACGAAGACAGAGGGTCTTCATAAGCGTCACCGAAACGAGCAGTAACATCGGTGATGTATTGTTGCCAAGACGGGTAGACATCAAATTTTTGACGCATATAGTTGAGATGCCATTGTAAAGCCAAGCCATCAAGATGAATCGAAGCGAGACGCACCATCGATGTCGCCGGTGTTTCATCAATGGAGAAAAACTGATCACACTTGTAGAGCCAATCACGGACGTTTTTGCCGTCAAAACGAGGAAAGTCCACTTTAGAAATACGGGTGGCGTAAACGTTTTGGGTACCATGGCGATTACCGTTGGAACCGTGCCGGCCGGAGGAAGTTGGGGATCCGTGATCTGCTTGAGCACGCAGAAGGCTACGAATCTCATCCATATCAGTGTTACGTTGGAGCTGCATCTGGGTCAGACGTTCGTCGAAACGCCGTTCAACTTCAACCAGAGTGGGAGGCGGAGACGCGTCCATGGTCACATAACTGATACCAATTGATACAGGAGTTTGGATATTAGGGATTAGATCCGGTAATACCCTGTAACTATACCAGGAGTAGCAATATTTCAGAATACCACTCGTTGATGTAGAAACGATGAACACAAATAGAGATTTTAGGGTTAAGAAGAATTTGTTGAAATATTGGATTCCTTATTCTCTTGGCCACAACGGCTTATAAATAGCAAGCTGGTTACAACATCAACCAATCATTGCAGAGGAAATAATAATACGACAAAATACATAAAGGGCAAAACAGTAATGTATTATTTGCTTCAAATTGTAAAATAACTAAAATTGTAAAATAACTAATTATTCTATGACAATTGCTTTGCTGTGGTGTTTGGGAGGGGGAACCATCATCAATGGAATAATTCTTAGCGACAAGTGCGGTCGACCCAGCCTCTTGCTTTGCCCGCTCCGAGAGGGTGGTCTCCTCCAAGGCATGTTTAGACCGAGCCGTCGGAAAAGTAGGTAGTGTTTTCTTGTTTTGCATCACAGTGACAAAATTAGAGTATTGTTCTGTCAAGCCTTGAAGCATTTTCAAAACCATATTGTGATCATTAACAGGAGCCCCGACATTTGCGAGTTGATCGGCAAGACTTTTGAGACGATTGCAGTATGCGTTTGTCATCGAAAAGTCAGCAAGCTGTGTGTTGGTAAATTCCTTATGAAGGTACATGGCTCTTGAGTTTTTATTGTCTTGAAAAAGAGCTGCAACACTTTTCCAAGCATTTTCCGCCGAATCATCGTCGATCAGAATAGAGGTGAGGATGTCGGTGGAGACTGTGGCATAAATCCACTGCAAAACCACGGCATCAAGGCGCTTCCAGAGAGCAGGATCGTCGGCTTTGATCTTCTCATAAGAAGCTTTTTCTTTTTCCTCGGTCGGAATGATGATGTGGTCAAGAACATCATGGACTCGCGCCTGAACTTTGAAAAGGGCTGACCATGAATGATATTGTCCTGACTCTAAATCCAACGTGATAGGGATAAGAGTTTTCACGTTGTTAACCGACAAAGCAGGATGAAATTTGGGAGTGACAGAACTGGCTCCTTGTTGAGGTGCAGATATGGCTGAGTTGAATGAAGGTTGCAGAAGCGTGAGAGAGAAAGGAAAAAAATTAAACCTGGTCTCGTGATACCATAAAAGAGTACAATTCCGTACCTTTTCTATTTCATTGTTACTCCATATATACAAACTACTTGGCTACTATTTAGGCATTCTAATAGCTAACTAATCAAGCCTAGGCAATACCAAATCATCACTATTAATACATAATAATATACAATGAAAACAATTTAATAATAAGAATATTGCTTCACTCTATCAAGTGTGTGTCTTAAAAGGTTTACAAAGCCACTAGTTCTACATAGCCGGAGCCTTATAAGTTAGGCCTTAAAAGGTTTACTTATTGATTGCTTGTTCTTATGAACTACTGTCAAGTTTCAAACAATGTAATGAAGAGATTGTGTGGTCGAGATTAGTATAGAATAAAAAATTCATTTTTTAGGTTCATTGAATTCAATTAAAATGAAAAATAATGGAGTTCTTAAATTGAGTTGGGCCTAACTCAACCTTACAAAACCGGCTTGTAAGGTGAAGATTGTTTCTAGTATATAAACACTTAGTCAGGCTATCTCTCAACCGATGTGGGACTCTTAACACACCCCCTCACGCCCAGCACTATTAGGCTTGGTGCGTGGATATAAACGGTAGGTGACCCGAGAGAGAAAACCTGATAACATGTGGCCCAACGGATCGTGGAGAGGCTCTGATACCATCTTAGAAATGGGTATTGGACTCAACCTTACAAAACCGGCTTGTAAGGTGATGATCGCCTCTAGTATATAAACACTTAGTCAGATCCTCTTTCAACCGATGTGAAACTCTTAACAGGAGTAGTATTCAGAGAGAGTAAGTGGTTGAAATTGTTCCCATAAACATAACAAAGCTTAGGGGTGAGCATGAACCCGAGACCCGACTCGAAATCGATATAACCGACAACATATTGAAGCATTCGGTCGGGTGCGGGTCGGGTCTCGGATCAACAAATTGCGAAAAATCGGGCATGAACGGTTGCATACGGGCGGGTGTGGGTCTCTAAAATTCTATCTCTCCATAACCAAAACCGATCGAACAAGCATTAGATGCAAATTAATTTTTTTCCTTCTCTCCCTCTCAATCTCATATACTATTCTCTTTGTTATTTTTATCCATCTTTGATATAAGATAAAAATGTTATATTTTACAAAGCTTATAATTAATAATATGGTGATGAAGAAGGTGGGAAAAATATTCTAATATATATTCTAGATCTATTTTAATTTTTACGTCTCTTCTACTTGATATTTTATTGTCTTTAGATCTACATATTGAAAGAAAGTAACTGCATCTAACCCTCTTTATTTTTTAATTTACTTCGTCTATCTTTTGTTGCATTGTGTACGAGGTATTAAACTATTCGAAAATTAGGAATTTTTGGAGAATGGATGAGTTTTAGATATAAACAAAGTTTCGATATAACCCGTAATAACCGACCCGTTCAACCCGCCACCCGTATGACCCGAACCCGAACAAACCGAAGATATAGACGGTCGGAGTTTGGTCCAAATTAAATGGTTGCGGTTTTTATCGATTTAGTGATTTTCGGCCCGAACCCGACCGATGTTCAGGACTAACAAAGCTAGTAAAACATTACATTATATATACGAAAATGGAGTTTGAATCGGACACTCCACTTTTAACTACCTGACAAAAAAAATGGTTAAAATTGCAGCAATACTTTTTACCGCAATAGTAGAACTGAAAATTGAAAACCATGGAGGATGCTGGTCTAAACTAGAAACATTGAAAAATGTTAGCAGTGGACCCCACCTTATGGGCAAGCAATGCATTGACGTCAAAAACTGCATTGAGTAATAATGAACGCGTGGAATTTTTCTGACTCAGGCTTCGCCGAATTAACCACCGGCGTGAATGCACCCAATTAATTCCTCACATTTATGTACCAAAAAAAATAAATAAAAAAAGGAAAATGCTAAACAGTGCCCGGGGCACTGTTTAAGGAACCAAATATAGTAATATCATATTGAAATTTGTGCAGTCAACGCCTCGAAAGTCTAAAAAGTGTTATTTTCAATTTTAAAATTTACTTTTTTGGTTTCCTTAACCAGTGCCCCAGAGGCACCGGTTAGCATGACCCATAAAAAAATCCCTCACATTTAATTCAAGAATTCAATTTAACTAACGCCCAAAAATCACAAAAAAAATAAATAAATTGAGTTTTATATAGAGAAAGTGGTAATAATAATACTGTAAGAGATCTGTTGCTGATGGCGGGTTTGCAACTTGCAATTGCAAATGCAAAGACACTTCTTTCTCTGAACATTTCCAACACAATTTCTCTGTCACTAAACAACACCACCACCAACAACAATTTTCAGATCCCCAACATCACCAATCTCTATGCTAATTTCCCTCATTTTTTTAATTACCAATCTCTATGCATTTTCTTTTTCTCAAATCCAAATCTCAATTCTCTCTCTCTCTCTCTCCCTGAAACACTGAACTCAACCCTTGTCTGTTTGTTTCTGTTCTGATTTCTTCTCCTTCCCCAATCAATTCCATTCCATATGATCGATCTACTATCATCTATCACCGTTCACTCATCAACGGTCTGATTTTACTCTCGTCGTTTTCCTCCTTCACTAATTTTCACGCGTTTTCTCTCTCGGAGTAACAAACACGACCTCATTTGAATTACAAATGCAGCAGCACAACACAGAAAACACATTTTCCCGTGTTTTCCTTTTAGTACTATTATTCCATTTTTACCCTCACTGACAACAAACATTGTTATTCTTTCTCATTTTCATAATGCTTTCTTTTCCGGCGACGTAACCACCATGAACCACCACCGCCGCAAACATAAACCACTCTCATTCAACATCTTCTTCAGAGTTTGTAATCTCGTTGGTAAAACATGGGCTGCGGGGGCTCCAAAGTGGAGGAGTTCCCCGTGGTAACTCTCTGCAGACAGCGTAAACAGTTTCTCAAAAACGCCTCCGACCAACGCTACGCTCTCGCCGCCGCACACGTTGCTTATTTACAGTCTTTAAGAGATATTGGAGAAGCTCTTCGAAAATTCTCCGATCAAGATCTCTTCCTTCCAACTACTTCAACTCCTTCTTCCTCAATTTCTTCCCCTGTTCTCACATTGCCTTCACAAAAAGGTAAATCCAAAAATAGTAGTAACCGCCACATTTCATCTTCTTCACCTTCTCATCATGACGACGATGACGATGATTCTCATTTGCATCTTTCTTCTGGATCGGAGTTGAGTTCTCCTTCTTCAGATCATGTTCATGATCATCATCATCATAATCGAACACCGGAACCTGAATCCGAACCTGAACGAGAATTCGAATATCATCAGCACGAACCTGAACCCGAACCAGAACCATCTTCTTCTTACGAGTATAACTATCCATATCCATATTCTTATTCAGAAAATTGGAATCAAAATCAAAATCAAAATCAACCAGGGGTTAATAGTTATGCATATTATATGAAGAAATCTGCACCTCATGGAAAACCTATGATTTACCAAGAACCAGAGAGACACGTGGCAGCATCTGGACAATGGACGGGTTCTCCTAATTACGGTTATGGTGGTTATGGTTATCCTGATGTGAATGGGAATGCTGGTGGTTTCTATGGTTTTCCGGCGGGGCCTTCGTCTTCTGCTCCACCGCCTCCTCCGGTTGCTCCGAATCCACCTTCGCCGCCGAGAGTTTCTACTTGGGATTTCCTTAACTTTTTTGAGACTGTTGATAATGGTTATTCTGGTTATGGAAATTACGGGTTAGGGTTAGCGTCGAGTGGGAGTAGCCCTGATTCGAAAGAGGTTAGGGAGAGGGAAGGGATTCCTGAACTAGAAGATGAAACTGAACAGGAAACAACAGTGAAGGAGATTCGTCCTGAGAAGAAGAAAAAAGTGGCGGAGAAAGTGGAAAAGGAAATGGAAAAGAAAAAGAAAAAGGAAGAGGTTGTTGGTGGTGGTGGTAGAGATTTTGGGGAAGGAACTTCGAATTCGAAGGAAGTGCCATTGCAACAAGTGAGTAGTAGTGAGGGAAGTTCCAAAACAGTGCGTTTTCACAGTAGTGACGATAGTGGTAGTTCGATTACTTCACATGAAAAAAAGAGTCATGATAGTGTTGTTTCTAAAGGATCTCCGCGAAAGAAAGGGGTGAGTTTTGAAATTGATGCTGATGAAGAAGCTGCTACTGTTACCACTGTGGAGATTGATGGCGAATCTTCTATTTTGAGTAGCTTAAGTACCTTGTCTCCACATGGAACTAGAGATCTCAAAGAGGTTGTTAGGGAAATTAGAGATGAGTTTGAGACTGCTTCGAATCATGGTAAAGAAGTTGCGTTTCTTCTTGAGGTTTACAAAGCGCCTTATCAGTCAAGGGTTGCTGCATTTCGAGGTATCGATGCTTTTTCCTTTGAGTTGTTTTGGAGTTTGGCTTCATTGTGGTGCTTAGTATAGACTGTGCTGGAATAAACATGAGTTATGCATGTTATGGACAATAGCTTTTTTGATATGATATAGAAGATTTATTGCTTACTACTTTCAAGACTATGCAGTTGCAGTTTGATTTGAAGTTCAAAATAGGATTCATACTTCAAAGTTGAAATGAATTTTCTGCTGCATATGTGTTATATTTTATTCGGGGCTTTATTGCTATTTTTTTTTAATTTGTATGCTCTATAGTCTATACTATCATTTACATTTTGAGCTTGAAATAATAGTAATCAACTAAATGATGTGAACATTACTGTTTACATGTTTAATGTTTTGCTATGTGATTTTGTGCAGCTATCTTTTCGAGGATATTGGAGATTGTAGCACCTTCCAGTCTGCCTTCTGCTCCTCCATCTGGGCCGCCAATCCAATTCTCTTCTAGGACAATGAAATTGGCAAAAGCATACTGCGGGGAACCTGAGAAAGAGTTAATATCAAATCCGATAAACCTTTCATCTACATTAGAGAAACTTTATGCATGGGAAAAGAAGTTGTACAAGGAAGTTAAGGTGTGATATGACTAAAATTAGTTAAATGCCTGGGTTCTTTAGCTTAAATTGTTCACAAAACTAGAAACGGTTGGAGCTATTGATAATTTGATAACTGTCGAACTTGTTTGCTGTGTATCCTTCTTTTAGGTAGCAAAGGCTTCTAAATTCCTATGATATAGTTCCCCTTTCACACATTTATATTGTTGGAGAAATGATATAATTTGAATCTTCATAACTCAATAACATGTACTCTTTGATGACCAATATGTCCTGCACAATCAGCACCGTTTTCTATTCTAAACTACTGATATTATAAATGAATTTAGCAGATATTGTACTGTTCCTTTGAAATTGTGCTTAGTTGTATTGTTACACTGTTATCAGGATGAAGAGAGGTTAAGAGCTATTTATGAGAAACAATGTAAGAGACTGAAAGCATTGGATGATCGAGGAGCTGAAGCTACTAAAATTGATGCTGCTGAGACATCAATTAGAAAGTTGCTAACAAAAATAAACATTTGCATCAGAAGTGTTGAAACTATATCAGGGAGGATACATAAATTGAGGGATGAAGAATTGCAGCCTCAGCTTGCAGCATTAATTAATGGGTATGAAATTGCTTTAATTATTCACTGTGATAATATTCATCGCCACTCCATTGTGTGGAAATTTCTGACGGGTTTAAAATTCTGATTAAAAATTACAGTCAGAAGCCATTTATTTTAGCACGGTGCAATTCCCGTTAAGGATTAAACTGAAATGGGTAATGATGTATAAATGTTCTTAAATTTCACAAAAGCCACCGAAATTCAAGGTTTCACATTACATGCCTTGATTTCATATCTCCGCGGCTATATGTGAATTTTGATGATAGTTAACTATGCAATTGGTTTTTTTGAGGGTGCAAATTAGCACTATTTTGGTCCTCCAAAGATGCTTTTATAGACAGTTCTATCCCAGCACGGGTCAACTGATTCATTAGTGTCACTCCAATGTCCATCTATAATCAGAAATCCCTAATGGAATGGTTGAATTTGCAAGTTAGAAGCCTTGCTGTCAAAATTAGTTGTGATATAGGAGCCTGCTTGGATGCAGGTGCTGAGAATAGATGATGACGCGGCATAGAAGGATGGCATTGGCTTTAATATTATATATCTTGAGGGATTGATGAGATATAGGCTTCATTGTTTATCTCGTATTAGTCATTAGGTGGGAAGTGGCTGAATATACCCCTACATCATCATCATTAGTTTTTTTTTGGGACTATGAACATCATCATCATTAGTAAATTAGTATTATAATTTTTGGTTCTGGGCTCGCAAAATCTACTAGTTTTCTGGAGTTAGAGTGCTTTCCTCCTTCTGTAGGTGACATTTCCTTGCTTTCCGTCTGCGGCTGGCTCTTGGACTTGCTCAAAGAGCCAGAAGTCATTGATTTAATATACACATAAATATCAAATATCAATATATGTTAATAGTATTATTGTTCGCATGTGTAATGAAATATATTATTTGTCAGCAGATTGATAAGAATGTGGAAATTCATGCTCCAATGCCACCAGAAACAGTTCCAGGCTATCATGGAGAGTAAAACTCAATCTCTCAAGTTAAACGCTGGTTTGCAAAGAGAAGAAAGTTTGAAAGTCATTATAGAACTCGAAAGGGAGCTTCTGAATTGGTGCACTCAGTTCAACAATTGGGTTAGGACTCAAAAATCTTATGTTGAAAATTTGAATGGGTGGCTCATAAGGTGCCTTCCTAACGAACCTGAAGAAACAGCCGATGGTGTTGTCCCTTTCTCTCCAGGTCGGATTGGAGCTCCACCTGCTTTCATAATCTGCAATGATTGGAATCAAGCAATGAATAGAATTTCAGAAAGAGGGGTGGCAGATGCTATGGGCGAATTTGCTCAAAAACTACATGAGTTATGGGAGAGACAAGATGAGGAACAGAGGCAGAAAATCAGGGCAGAGTATCTCACAAAGGATTTTGAGAAACAACTCAGAGCTATGCGCACCGAAATGGGAAGCTCAAACCACGAGCATGACAAAGTTTCAGGGAAGACTGCATTGTCGAAGTTTAGTTCTGATAGTGGTGTCTCACCGCTGGATGATCTAAAGGTTGATTTAGATTCTATGAAGAAGAAATTGCATGAAGAGAGGGCAAGACATAAAGAAGCCATTAAACTTGTACGCGATGCAGCTTCTAATAGTTTACAAACTGGTTTGATTCCCATTTTTAAGACATTAGAAAGTTTCACATCAGAGGTGGTGAAAGCGCACGAGCAAGTTAGACTTCAAAATGCTGGGGCCACATAGTAGTGGGGATTGATTTGGGGAATTTGTTAAGTACATTGAAGATTTAGAACTAACCACCAGTTTTGCATCTAGAATTAATCTTGTTATGTAGGAAAGACCTCTTAAATTCAGAAACTAAGGTTTCGGGTGTATAAATGTCAGGACATGGTTATCTTGAATTCAGCTCCTGTAACACCCAATCTACAGTTAGGTAAAATTTGTACAGAATAATTCATTTATTGATTGATTGGTTGTAGGTGATTGTATATGATGTTTATTATGCCTAGGAGTAGGATCTTAGCAGGAGGAAGCAAACTCAAGAACAATCAAGTGAATTGAAATATGCTTTAATTTCCTGCATTTTATATTTCATTTCTCTTCTCTTTTACTCCTTTGTCCTGATTCTACCCAACCCTGTTCAAGCAAAATGGCTACTTTTATTGAATTATTGTAGTGTCACTGTCATGATTCACAAGAATTCTCTAGACATTAGTACCTAAATTTGGTTCTTGATTTGAACAATTATTGATTCGACTTTATTTATCTTTTAGTCGAATTATAGATTAGTTGATCTTTTTCTGAAGAACAGGAGGGTTGAGGAAAAGAAAAACTCTACTCTGACCACAATTTAGTTATATTAATAAAGTTAGAGAAGTGCTATTTAAGTTTAAATGTTTTTTACCATGAAAAAGAGCTTATAACATTTTATTCATGATATTGATGATGTGTTCAAGTTTAACAAATTCAGACAAATGTTAATGCATGTTCTTAAATATACATGATAAACAAAAATTACACTAAAGGTCATTTATCTTATTTATTTGTAACACATTAGTCTTTTATTTTTTTTTTGTCACATATAGGTCCTTTATGTTTGTAAATGGGCACAAATTGGTCCTTTTTTTTCATTTTTTATTTAAAAAATAATGAGTTGGCAAGCCACATAGGAAATTTTATTTTTTAAAATAATTTTTTATTAAAAATTAGAAAAACCCAGATTTTATAAGAACATGCATCATCTTTTTCCTATTATTCATAATCCTCTTCATTAAACTATATCAAAATACACCAAAATTCTATAAATCTATATGTTTTGTTTTTCTCAATCATATTCTAAACTACAAAATTGAAATCTCCAATTCTCATTAAACTTTAAAATCATCAAAATTCTCAAAATTCATAGAAATAAATTTTTAGGGGATTTTGAAAAATCATAAATCAAACTTTTCCCCATCTCTTTCATCAATATCATCATCATTGGCTAACGGTTGCCGAAGAACACTTGCAGTGCAGACAACCAATGTACCAGCAACAGCTGACCTTTTCCTACCTGGGGCTCGCCTAAACCATCACTGAGTTCTTTATGATTTTCAATCTTTTCCTCATCAATAATACCATTATCATCCAAATTCAAGGATTCAGCTTTCTGGTTGCATGTATCATCTGTTTTCCATTATAAAATTTTGGTGATTTTGCAAATTTTAGAAATTTTAGGGTTTAATGAGAATTGGGGATTTCAATTTTGTAGTTTAGAATAATATAGAAATAAACAAAACATATAGATTTATATAATTTTGAGTGTATTTTGGTGTGTTTTGATATAGTTTAATGAAGAAGATGATGAATAATATGAAAAAGATGATGAAGATGTTGAATGTTCTCATGGATGTTCTTATAAAATCTGGATTTTTCTAATTTTTAATAAAAAAATTATTTAAAAAAATAATTTTTCCTATGTGGCTTGCCAACTCATCATATTTTAAATAAAAAATGGAAAAAAGGACCGGTTTGTGCATATTTACAAACATAAAGGACCTATATGTGACAAAAAAAAGATAAAGGACTAATGTGTTACAAATAAATAAGATAAACGATCTCTAGTGTAATTTTGCCTAAACAATTTAATATATAAATATTTTTCTCAAAAATTGTGCATTTAATTTTTTAAAAATCAAATTGTTATATTCTTCAATGATTCGACACTACCACACCCTTATCTACAAAGTTGGGTGTCAATGTTCAAAATGCCCTTACAAAAAAGATTATTTTTAGTTGGTAGTTGATTCGCCAAAAAACATCAAACAAAAATTGAAACTTTCAGAAGAAAAGTTTTGACCCAAGTCAATTTAGAGCCCCCTCCTTTGTGCCTACCTCCTCCCCACTGTATGTCAAGGTTCAATAAGCTTTCTTGACATCAAAGGACTTAGAGTGAGCAATTCTCCACAACCACCTATCAGAAAGATTATTCTGCAAAACAATATCATGATCCAGAGCACAACAAACTTTCAACAATTCCTCCTCCTACGCAGATAACCGTCTTCTCCAACTCCCAATCTCTTACGGTACATTTCCTCCATCATAA
This sequence comes from Trifolium pratense, assembly GCF_020283565.1. Classification (NCBI taxonomy): domain Eukaryota; kingdom Viridiplantae; phylum Streptophyta; class Magnoliopsida; order Fabales; family Fabaceae; genus Trifolium; species Trifolium pratense. Next base: position 55,636,860 of record NC_060060.1, read on the forward strand.
TCCTCAACTCTAAAAAAATACTAGCTAGACAGGAGAAACAATCCCTGAGAATAATACGTTCTCCCACACACGGATCATTCCAAAACAAGAAATTCTCCCCATTACCCTATTGTCAGAAGACTCACAACCTAAAATTCTCAAATCAATTATTTATCCAATTGAACGACCCTTTTTGAATGCTAACAATATCTTTTTAGCAAGCAGACGTCTTCCTCCCATCAGACTCAATCTTACATCTACACTACCCATATTTATAAACTAAAATCTGTCTCTGCAAACCGTTCATCTCAACTTTTAACTGTCAACACCACTTATCTAATAAAATAAAATAATTTTTTAATTTAGTATAGAAATAATTATGTAACACTATTTTGAAAGTGCTCGTTTCATAAATATTGTTATACTGTAACACTTTTTTGAAAGTGCTGTAATATTTTTAAACACCAAATATTTTGGTAGAATTGTTGTATTGTATTATTTAGAGTTTTTTGTTATTGAGTTTTAATGTTTAATTGTTTATGAAATTAATTTTAAAATTATGAGAATTTTGTAAGATTATATAATTCATAAAGATAAAAAAACATATAAAATGCCTATAAATTTTAGCCTAACGGTCAGAAATGTGAACCACACTCACACACCCTTCATCTTTTTAGACGTATAAATAACATCAAAATAAAAAATTATAAAAAATTAAATCCCGTTGAACGACACTCACACTGAACCTAGGGTTAATTCCCTTTCTCTTCAATTTACATTCAAAAATTTCAAAAAAGAACACTAATCTCATTACTCACAGAGATTACATTTCTCTTTCTCTTTGTAATCGTAAATTTGTCAATCTCTGATCGTTCATCGTTCGTCGTTCGTCGTTCGCCGATTCTGTTCGATTCAGTTTCGTCTTTGGGAACCGATAAAACAGTAAGCCAGAATTCGAATCAAAGAAAGAAAGGAATTACGTTTATGGGAATCTCGTTTTCGCTGTCTTCTCGGTAACTTTGATTTCTTAGGGTTTGGCATTCACTAATCCACTTTACGGTAATTATTTGATCTTTTCTTGAAAAATCAATGGTTGAAAATCGATTATTGTGGTTTCTAAACCTTGATATTGCGATAGTTTTGCTGTTGATGCGGTCGTAATTGTGGTTATGATGCGTTTGCCAAGATATATAGAACTATGCTTTGTGTTATCTTTGAATCTAATTCACGTCAAGATAATATTGAAAAACATTATGCTATTAGGTTTCTTGATAATATTGTGTAGTCAAGCAAATCTATGCGTTCTTGATTAATTTCACTAGTATGTGTATATTCTGTTATTAGTAAGGTTTAAAATAGATGCGATTGTGCTGATGTTGCAATCTTTGATACTACTATAATCACGGGTTAAGTGCGGTCGCTATGTATGCGTTGTGGTGTCAGCAACATCGAAAATCGTCATGTCGCGACCTAAGTTGTGGTTTGGGCCTTTATATAAAACCATGGTGGTGATGTGAGCTACACTGTTTGACTTGAATGTTTTAAATTAGACCAATATTTTGCAAAGTATGCTAGATGATGCTTAAATCTAATTGCTATTGGCTATATAAATTATTCTGAGATTGTTTTATGTTGCCTCGTTGACGCTTTTGTCTGATTCCTATTGGCACTACAAATTTTGAGATGGATAAATGTTGCCTTTTAAGTCCAGTTCATGTTGGCTATTTAAATTCGATGAAATGTTGCCTTGATGACTTAAGTCCAAATCTAATTGACTATATAAATTCGGTTAAATGTTGCCTCGATGACCCTTAAGTCCAATTGCTATTGATTATATAAATTCGGTTGAATGTTGTCGCGTTGACCCTTAAGTCTCCTTACTATTGACTAAATATTCAGAGTTGGTTAAATGTTGCCTCAATGACCCTTAAGTCCAATTGCTATTGACTATATAAATTCGGTTAAATGTTGCCTTGTTGACCGTTAAGTCCCAAGATGGTTAAATGTTGTCTCGATGACCCTTAAGTCCAATTGCTATTGGATAATTCCGGTTAAATGTTACCTTGATGACCCTTAAGTCCAATTGCTATTGGCTATATAAATTCGGTTAAATGTTGCTCCTCGATGACCCTTATGTCTCATTACTATTGACTAAATAAATTCGAAGATAGTTAAATGTTGCCTCAATGACAGTCCAATCCACTTGCCAAGGCAAGTTCACTAGTTTTAGTTTCTATTTCCTTCATTTCAATTTTAAATTTCAACGTGTACTAATTTGTGTTGTTTTTGAACAGATTGCGTTGATAGTTAAATATGACGTGGAAGAGAGAAATTGCATTGTTAGTTTCGCTTTGGTTGATAAAAGGTATCCGATTTTCTCGATTATTATACAAGTTTCAATCTTCTGCCCAATAAAGCAGTGGGAAATACAGAGAAAAACCAGAGTTGGAATCAAATTAAGAAAGGAAGAAAATGGTTCGAAATGACGTTTATGGGAATCTCGTTTTAACTGTCTTCTCGGTAACTTTGATTTCTCAGGGTTTGGCATTCACTTATCCACTTGACGGTAATTCTTTGATCTTTTCTTGATGTGGTTCCAAGATTTCTAGAATTGTGGTTTGTATTATCTTTCAATCTAATTCCCTTTTAAGATAATATTGGAAAACATTATGCCATTAGGATTCTTGATAATATTGTGTAGCAAGCAAATCTATGTGTTCTCAATTAATTTCACTCGCATATGGATATCTGTTATTAGTAAGGTTTAAAATAGCCGCGATTGTGCTGACGATGCGATCTTTGATACTGCATATAATCACGGACAAGTGTGGCCGATAATGTATGTGTTGCGGTTTCAGCAACATAAAAAACCGTCTTGTGGCGACCTAAGTTGTGGTTTGGACCTTTATATAAAACCATGTTGGTGATGAGAGCTACACTTGGTTGCTGATTTTTTCAGTATTTCTATAACTAGCAAATTTATGTATTTGTGAGGGTTAGATTTTGAATCTGAGAAAAACAGAAAATTCCCATGCTTGAACGTGACCTCAAATATAATAAAATAAAATTTAATTAATTTTGTGAAAGTCTTGCCTACTTGTAGGCTTATGGCAGTCGTTGAAAACCTTGTTATTGGTCACACTTGTATCGAGTATGTATAGCCTTTCCAGGCTCTCTCACTAAACTATATTTGTTGTATTTTTCGAAAAACAGTCACAACTGTGGTGATCCTTGTGAGGAGTCTTGGATAGGAGTAGCTTGTTCTGGGTCCTCGGTATACATCTGTAATTACACATACTCTAATGACAGTGTCTCCTATTATTTCATATCATTATGCAACTATAAAGGTTATACATGCTCTCTCGTACTTTTGCAGCAAAATTAAAGGAATGAGCCTCACCGGATCTCTTGGAGCTGCGGTGTATATTCTACAAAATTTGAAGATATTGCAAGTAATTTTATGTTTTAAGTTTTTAACAGCATGCATTATTTGCACTATATTGTCAAGATTTTGTTTACTTCCATATTCTGGTTTTTTTTAGTGATGTCAGTTCCAACAGCATAATATGTGAAATACCTTATGGTTACCTCCCAATGTCACGCATATGTATGCCTGCTGCTCTCCTGATTTTGTTCTTGCATGATTAAATTCAATTTCTATCTGTATTTTAAGTTCTGTGTTTTTCTGATGATCCTTCTTTATGGCAGAAACATGGCTTGTTGCAACTATTTGAGCCAAAATATACCTCATTCAGTCTCAAACATGAAAAGACTAAGACATCTGTGAGTTACATTCATATTGATTTTAATCTAAGCTTGAAAGAGGAGATACACTTCGGGTGGGAATACATTTTACCAAACATTGATGACCTGTTACTCCACATTTTCTTGTCTCTTTTGAGCATTATATGATGATTGAGTTTTAAAAATGGCACTGAAATCATCACTTTTGTCATGCAGGAAATTCCCTTAAAGCCCTACCTTTTCACCAAACCCTCAGTTTCAACCCTGCACTTGCCACCGCATCGCCTTCATTATGTGAACCGACTTCATGATTCCCTCTCGTAAGGAGTTCGACAAGATCGAGATTTACTCTGATGGCTGGCTGACCTAGTCAAGTGTAATATGTAGGTATTATTCTTCTTAGCAATATTGAACAATGTTCTGGAAATTTCGACAAGATAGAAATTTCAATTCCTATTCTAGTTGATTGTGTTTGTGTAGAGATCAAAGCCTTGAAGCTTTCTTAACTAATTAAATAAGGTCATTGAAGACACCTCTAATTTCTCAATTGTTGGTATTTTTGTATATTGTTGTGCTCTGAAATTTAGTAGGTTAAATTACCACTGATTCAATTTCATTTACTCCTCAAGCTTCTGTGTGTGAAGTTTCAGCTGTAGAACAAGTTAGAAAAAGAACTTGCACGGAGTACTTTTTGAATCAAAACACTTTACGTCCACCCTTTGAATATGTTAAACTTGCTTGCCATGTCTTTGTATGCTTGGTGGAATAGGATACCTTGATAAATGATAACTAGTATATGTTTTTCTTATACTCTGTTGTTTAGGAAATTTCATTTGTATATGTAAATCAAACTTTATCCGGTTTATCTAGTGGTTCTAATTCAAACACTAAATTGATAGAGTCTGCAAATTGTAAATTTTGGGTAAAATGTTGAGAGTTTGAACTCCAATCTCCATAACTCATTTACAACAATTGTAAATTTGATGTCCAATTATCCGCATGAGTGAAAAGCTTTATCTGTTAAGGCTTGTTTTCAATTTATCACATGTTTTTGTTTTCATGACATACTGAACACAATTTATCTAGTAGTCCTTATTTGATTGGATATGAAGCAAGTGAACAGTGCATATTCATAACATTTATATTTGAGCTATCATTCATTCCTAATAAGCACAGTTTCATTGCTCGTAGCTTTCTTATCGGCAACCTCCTCCAAGCATTTCCTTGCTTACTATCAAACTATATCAGCTTTTCGCTTAAATCTACTCAAGTTCATTTTCCGACACCCCAGTGGCTTGAAAGCTGGCAGATTCTTTCTTGTTCACCACACCGGTGACAACTACAACTGCCACAGCGCTACAATTGTTTCGGCTTCTGTGCCTGACAAGTGATGACTTTTCACTGGCAGCTGCTTCAGTTGCATACTGGAGCTGGCTCATCATCGGCAAGCGGAGAATTGCAAGTTGTTGGTTTTGTTATAGGAAACATGACATCCACTGCATCAACTGCTTCTTTTAGGACCGGGTTTTCATTTGCTAACAAGGCTTCAACTCTGGCTATTTTGGCAGCTACTACTCCTGCTTTTTGGTAAGCCATGTTGTTTGAATTGGAATAATGTTTATTGCTCTGTCTTTGAGGTGCGTGAACTGTTTTTTTTTTGTCAGGTAGCCTAGTGGCAAGCATTCCACCATTAAGGTGAACAAGTGGAGTGTCCGGGGTTCGCACCCTGGCTTCTGTGCCTGACAAGTGATGACTTTTCACTGGCAGCTGCTTCAGTTGCATACTGGAGCTGGCTCATCATCGGCAAGCGGAGAATTGCAAGTTGTTGGTTTTGTTATAGGAAACATGACATCCACTGCATCAACTGCTTCTTTTAGGACCGGGTTTTCATTTGCTAACAAGGCTTCAACTCTGGCTATTTTGGCAGCTACTACTCCTGCTTTTTGGTAAGCCATGTTGTTTGAATTGGAATAATGTTTATTGCTCTGTCTTTGAGGTGCGTGAACTGTTTTTTTTTTGTCAGGTAGCCTAGTGGCAAGCATTCCACCATTAAGGTGAACAAGTGGAGTGTCCGGGGTTCGCACCCTGGCTCTTGCATATAATAAAATGCGATGTCCATACCAACTGAGCTAAGCTCACAGGACAAGTGTGTGAACTGTTTTTATTACTGTTAGAATGGATTTTTTATTTTCATTTTTATATGTGATGGTGTTTTATCTTTGCATTTAATCGAGGTTTGCATGAATGAAGTTGTGTTATAGAATGTGGTAGATGGAAAATGTTGAGGGTGAGGAGCTGAGATGTAGTATAAGGCGGAGAGAAGGGGAAGTATGTAGAAAAGTAAGAAAACTACTTTGAAAAATATAACTTAGGGGAAATAAGTTTAGGCTGACCTAGCCAATGGTCAGTCCTTTGTTGGTTACATCTTGTTAGTTGAATTTTAAAAAATTCACCGGTCTTTATGTAGGGATGTAGCCCTTAGATCTATTTGAACGTTAACTCAGCTAATCTAGTTGCACCTTAACTCAGCTATGCCATGTATTTAATGTGTTTTAAGGGATAGAGCTGGCACTGGTCAAATTCTGAATAGCCTAACTATACTTATTTACCTTGTCCTATAATTATTAAACTATTTTAAACTTTTCAGTTCAAACTAAATATCTTTTCCTGTATCTGAATTATGTGTTTGGGTAATGTATACTACAAACATATTTCATTTAGTTCGGTGGCTGTACCGAGTGTGCACTTCGTAGTTAATCATTTTTCTTTTCTCGTCTTCGGCACTGTAACTTTTAGGCTTGAGTGTTTAGGAATTGAATAAGTGTTATACTTTGAATTGGAATTAGTAGCCAGAACATATACTCCTCAGGTATGTAACCATGTTCTGCATAATCTTGTAGGAATTATTAATGAACATGAGGACTAATACGATGGTAAGGAGTATGATCAAATGGAAGGGGATAGAAATGCTCACTTATGGGGTTTGTTTACAAAATGAGAAGTTAGCACTATTTTAAACATGAGTTAATAGCTAGGCGATACTAAATCTTTAAATTTAAGTCAAATATATGCATATGCTGTCACACAACCCTTGAATGCCACCGATTCTTAGAGTAAAACTAAAAGCAAAACTTAAAAATTGTCACATAGCATATATGCTAAAGTACTATTCCAAACACAACATTACTTGAGCATAATTGTGAAATGAAAAACATATTTGACATGGGGTTTTCTCCAAAATTTTATTAGGTCAAATATGATATGCATATCATAAACAAGCTCAATTGGATTGTAAAACTTGATTTGGACTCCTATAATTAAAAGTAATAGTTTTGTCTTAAACAAGTGACTTGCATTGTCAAATTTTGAATCACATCAGTACCTAGCTGAAACACTTCACTGACAGTTTCAATAGGTAAAAATAAGTTTGTATGTAGAAAGGGATAACCAATTTAAGTACTAGAATTCAGAATTGACCCTCAAGTTCCCATAAATCAAGGAATAAGCTCTAAATGGTTGGATGCATGTTCAAATAGTATTTCTGGTATGATTTTGAACTACACTTTATACAAACAACTTTTATAGGATACCAACTTCCAAGGTTAGGGGATAAGTATAACTAGGGTTAAAACCAAATAAAGGCTTAATTATGACTGGTTATAGTTTCAATTGCCAAATTTTATCATCCATAATATTTTTATCAGCTGCAATTTACTTAATGTGAGAAATCTTTTCTCTGGCCACTTAGCTTCCTGTGTGTTGTGAGTCCTGTTTTTCGGACAGTTAACAAACTTGCTACTCCAACATAGTATTGAAATGTAGTTAGATATACGATATATTTTTTAAGTTGTAGTCATCTATTCTGGTTTCATGTTGTAATTCAATCAGGACTGATATGCATGAGGTTTAAGTATTATAAAGTTACAGTTTTCACACAAGCAAATATTCAATAATCTTTATGGAGAGTTTCTACTTGATTATATCCTGACACTTGCTGAATTGATCTATTGGGAATGTTGAAATAATGATATTCTACTTGCTTTTGGAGATCTTGATAGCATTGGAAAACTAACCTTTTGTCGTCATAAGCCATGAATGAAGTTGCCAGTGGCCTTCTTTATAGTTTATAGTACCGTGATATATGGATCCTCAGACTTAGTAGGAGAGAATCAATTCTAGCCTGCATGGAGACATCAACATAATATGTCTTTGCATAATTCAAAATTTCCATCTTTTGTTCTATCCTCAATATCTCTAGTTTTTTCCATTTTAAAATTGATTTTCGTGTGATGTTGCAGGCAGATGCAAAAACCATTCGATTTAGAGACAAAGTCTTAAAGAAGGCTGGATCTGGAAATATAGTTGTGGGACCGATGAAAAGAAGGTTGCGGATATGGTTAGAGAAGATCAAGTTGATTTTTTGGTAGAACTTACTGGTCATAATGCAAACAATGCGCTAGGAATGATGGCATTTCAACCTGCTCCAGGTATTGTTCACAAATTTGTATGTACTTCTTTCCTTTGTTTTCAAGGTTACATATTTTCTTATCCTTGCTTTCTACACAACACATATATGTTGTGAATTCGGATTGAATCACACCAATAAAATAATTGATGTGTGGAGCAAATAACGATTAAGCAATCAAATAATGAGATCGGCAATAAAAATCACAAATCAAAAGATAAAGCGATAATAGAAAAAAAAGAACACAAGAGAATTGTTTACCCAGTTCAGTCAATGTGACCTACTCTGGGGGAGAGAGCAGCTCTCCGATCCACTATCAAACTTGTTCCTTGATTACAATGAAATTCACCATAAGAGTTACAAGATTTAGAGTTTTTGCTAAATCTACCCTAAGCCCGAATTTCTTCCCGTGACCAAGAAATTCAATATGAAAGTGTTTCCCAAGGTGATAGAATGTTTCCCTAACCCTAGAGTTTTCCCAAGATGAAATCTCTCAACCCTAGCCTTTTTGTTAGCCTTTGAAACCCTAAAATCCTCTTAAAAAAGTCAGAAAACGCATAACATATATATAGGCCCGCAGACACTACGCCTGGGCGCAGCCTTCCACGCCTGGGCGTGAGCAGGCAGAGTTCAACCCAGTTTTTCACGCCTGGGCGCCAGCTCCCACGCCTGGGCGTGAACAGGCAGAGACTACCAAAACATAATTTTCTGATTTTTACATTATTTCAAGGCAATATTCAACAATTCTCCACCTTGCATTTAAATCAATGGTGATGCCGACTTCTCATCAACCACCGTGCTGCTCTCTCCAACCTCCGTCTACTCTTCAACGAAGTTAATCAAGTCCAAGCAATGCTTGAACTTAGCTCTAGGTAACGATTTGGTGAACATGTCAGCTGGATTCTCCTCCGATGCAATTTTCTCCACCATGATCTCTTTTGTCTCAATCATGTCTCTTACAAAATGCAACCGAATGTCAATGTGCTTTGTCCTTTCATGATACACCTGGTGATTTGCCAAATGAATGGCACTCTGACTGTCACAATGTATCTTCACACATCCTTGACTAATCCCCATTTCTCCAATCATACCCTTCAACCATATGGCTTCCTTGACCCCTTCAACAAGGGCTATGTATTCTGCTTGAGTTGTTGACAAAGCTACAACAGATTGTTGATGGCCTTCCACGTTACCGCTGTACCGAACAATGTAAACACAAAACCCGATAAGGATTTTCTAGTGTCTATGTTACCTGCATAGTCCGCATCCACATATCCCTCCAAAGCATCTCTTCCTGGATCAGTTCTTGTGTACTTCAGACCACCCTTCAAAGAACCATTCAAATACCTCATAACCCACTTCAAAGCTTGCCAATGAACTTGGCCCGGATTTGCCATAAACCGACTTACCACGCTAATTGCATATGATAAATCAGGCCTACTACAAACCATGCCATACATGATGCTTCCAACCCCACTTGCATAGGGAGTACTCTCCATCTTCTTTCTCTCATCCTCGGATTGAGGACACTGTTTTATCGACAACTTTGAATGGTGACCAAGTGGCGTATTCACTACCTTAGAATCTGTCATTCTAAACCGCTCCACCACTTTCTTCAAATAATCATGCTGAGATAAGAACAACTCACCTTTACTCCGGTCTCTCAAGATATCCATACCAAGTATCCTCTTTGCATTGCCAAGACCCTTCATCTCAAATTCACCATTTAGTTTCTCCTTGAGTTGTTGAATCTCTTGCTTGTCAGAACTTGCCATAAGAATATCATCTACATAAAGAAGAAGGTAGAGAATGACTTTCTCATTCCTCTTCATCATGTACACACAACTATCATAGTTGCTTCTCACAAATCCAGTCTTCAATAAGAAATCATCAAACCGACGATACCACTGCCTTGGACTCTGCTTCAACCCATACAAAGATTTCTTTAACAAACACACTTTTGAATTGTCTTTCACAAAACCTTCAGGTTGTTGCATGTAGATAGTTTCTTCTAACTCTCCATGTAAGAATGTGGTCTTCACATCCATTTGTTCTAACTCAAGATCATACATGTTAACAATCGCCATAAGTACCCTTATAGAACAATGTTTCACCACGGGTGAGAAGATTTCGTTGTAATCAATCCCCTCAACCTGAGTAAAACCCTTTGCTACAAGTCTTGCCTTATACCTTGGTGCTTCGACCCCTGGTATACCTTCTTTTCTTTTGAACACCCACTTGCTACCAACTACCCTTTTATTTTTAGGTAATGGCACAAGCTTCCAAGTCTGGTTCTTCTCCAATGAAAGCATTTCCTCATTCATTGCCTTCAGCCAGTCTTGACTATCTATGCTTTCTGATGCTTCCCTGAAGTTCTTTGGTTCCGAGTCTTGCACTTCTTCAGCTGCATTCAAAGCATAACAAATAAGGTCAGCATAACCGAGTCTATTAGGTGGACGAATAACTCTCCTCTCCCTATCTCTTGCTAGCTGATAGTCAGGAACAATTGTTTCATCACTTCCACTTTCATCAGGTACTTGAGTCTCATCCTCCTTTTCCCTCTCATCTGTGGAAGGCTCCACCTCAAACTGAATTCTCTCCACCCCCGTTTCTGGTCTTTTCTCAAGGTCTTTGCACTTCATCCCCATTCGGGTCTCATCAAAAGTGACATCCCTGCTTATGATAAACTTTGATCCTCCAGGCTCCATCTTCCACAGCTTGTAACCTTTCACACCTTCAGGGTAACCAATGAAAACACACTTCACAGCTCTAGCATCAAGCTTATCTTGCTTGACATGTGCAAATGCTAAAGCTCCAAAGATTTTCAAGTTAGAGTAGTCTGCCGGCTTGCCACTCCAAACCTCCATAGGTGTCTTTAGATCAATTCCTGTTGATGGACATCTGTTGATCAAATATGCAGCAGTGTTAACTGCCTCTCCCCAGAAACTCTTGGGTAATCCAGCTCCCAACAGCATACATCTCACGCGCTCCAGCAAGGTCCTGTTCATCCTTTCAGCCAGTCCATTCTGCTGCGGTGTGTATGCAACGGTCTTATGCCTCTTTATACCTAGTTTCCTGCAAAACTCATTAAACTGCTCTGAAACAAACTCCAGGCCATTGTCAGTCCTTAAAAGTTTTAGTTTACTTCCTGTTTGATTTTCTATTAAGGTATGTCATTCTTTGAATTTTTCAAAAGTGTCACTTTTATTCTTTATTATGTAAACTCATACCCTCCTAGAGTAATCATCAATTATTGAAAGAAAATATGAACCTCCCCCATGAGTAGACACAGATGCTGGACCCCAAAGATCCGAGTGAACATACTCGAATGGCCTAGTAGACTTATGCACTCCCACCCCAAACTTAACCTTATGTTGTTTTCCTAGAGTACAATTATCACAAAAGTCTAGTTTGTTCAATTTTTCTTTCCCTAGTAAACCTTGTTTAGCTAGTTCAACTAAACCCCTTTCACTAACATGACCTAACCTCAAATGCCATAGTTTAGTTATGTCTGCATTTTCAACACTAGTTACTAATGCATTAGAAATAACAGTTGAACCTTCTAAAATGTAAAGACCATTCATTTTAGACCCCTTAGCAATTACTAATGCACCATTAGAAATTCTCATTACCCCACGTTCAATCCTAGTGCAATACCCTAGATTATCAAACATGCTTATGGAAATTAAATTTCTTTTAAGTTCAGGAATATACCTCACATTCTTCAAAAGGAAATCACGATCGTCATACATTTTAAGACGAATAGTACCCATACCTTGAACCTTGCACGCTTTATTGTTACCTAGACGGACGACTCCACCTTCTTTAAGCTCCAAAGTTTCAAAGTACTCATTTCTTGGACAAATGTGATATGAGCACCCCGAGTCCATGACCCAACTCTTCTCAGGTTCCCAACTTGTAACTGTCAATGCTCCTGCACTCTCATAACCTTCCTCTTCACTAACGGCAATTTGAGCTGACGAAATACCACCACCCCTTCTCTCAGGGCAGTCCTTCTTGAAGTGACCTGGTTCATGACAATGATAGCATCTTAACTTGCCACCACCATCACCCTTTGACCTAGACTTGGACCTATGCTTCTTTCCCTTCCCCTTACTTTTGTTCTCGCTTCTTCCTCTCGCCACATTCAGCTCTTCTCCGTTGTCATCAATCCTCAAGTCTCTCATCTTAGTCATCTCCTTGGTTCTCAAAGCCGATTGGACTTCATCCAAGGTGATAGTACCTTCTTTGCCATAAAGCAATGCATCCTTGAGGTTTTCAAATGACTTAGGTAAAGCACACAATAGGTGGAAAGCTTTGTCCTCGTCCTCCACGTTCACATCAATGTTCGCCAAATCGTCAATAATCTTATTGAACTCCGAAAGCTGCTCAACCACGGACTTGTTCTCCGACATACGATAGAAGAACAACCGTTCTTTCAGACACTGCTTATGTGCCAAAGACTTGGTCATATATAATGCATCAAGCTTCGACCACATCCCTGCAGCAGTCCTCTCCTTTGCTACTTCTCTCAACACATTATCCGCGAGGCACAAGATAATGGCACTCAATGGCTTATCATTCATCTCGTTCTTCTCTGCTGCTGAGAAAGTATTAGGCATGTTCGCAATTCCTAACAATGCTTCTGAACACTTCTGTTGTGTTAATATTGCCCTCACCTTCACCTTCCACAACCCAAAGTCGTTACTCCCGGTGAACTTCTCAATGTCCCACTTAGAACCCATGATACTTAAATCGTTTGATCCTTTGCCCCACGGTGGGCGCCAATTGTTGTGAATTCGGATTGAATCACACCAATAAAATAATTGATGTGTGGAGCAAATAACGATTAAGCAATCAAATAATGAGATCGGCAATAAAAATCACAAATTAAAAGATAAAGCGATAATAGAAAAAAAAGAACACACGAGAATTGTTTACCCAGTTCAGTCAATGTGACCTACTCTGGGGGAGAGAGCAGCTCTCCGATCCACTATCAAACTTGTTCCTTGATTACAATGAAATTCACCACAAGAGTTACAAGATTTAGAGTTTTTCCTAAATCTACCCTAAGCCCGAATTTCTTCCCGTGACCAAGAAATTCAATATGAAAGTGTTTCCCAAGGTGATAGAATGTTTCCCTAACCCTAGAGTCTTCCCAAGATGAAATCTCTCAACCCTAGCCTTTTTGTTAGCCTTTGAAACCCTAAAATCCCCTTAAAAAAGTTAGAAAACGCATAACATATATATAGGCCCGCAGACACTACGCCTGGGCGCAGCCTTCCACGCCTGAGCGTGAGCAGGCAGAGTTCAACCCAGTTTTTCACGCCTGGGCGCCAGCTCCCACGCCTGGGCGTGAACAGGCAGAGACTGCCAAAACATGATTTTCTGATTTTTACATTATTTCAAGGCAATATTCAACAATATATAGTTTTCCTTTTTATATTCCAATCTCTGTTTAGTTTATCATTATTTTTTTTTTGTGAAGATCCAAATTAGTATTTTATTGCATATGTTGGTATATTATTTCTGTGAATTAGTGTGGTTTTCTTTGTGTAATAGAAACCGGAAGAATTGTTTGACAGCGGTTCTTAGTTTAGCGTTGCTAGTGTGAGACCATTTTGCTGTGATAGTGTGAGACAAAGGTTTCTTTCAACCTTAGAACAGTTGGGATTGGAACCGCTATGAGTTGATCTTCTTCCTCTTATCATTCTTAACCACGATCATATGCAAGCATATTCTTTGGTGGACATCAAGTAATATCTATTATTCTATTTTTGTTTTGTTTCATGGTTTTATGGTCCTGCCTAAACTCATTTTGTTTTACAAACAGACATTACTTTAACCTTTTTAATATCCTTGGTGCGAAGTATATGGTTGTGGTGCAATATGAAAGTGATTCTTGGACAACTGAAAATTTGCTCAACTAGGAATGTAGCATAATTTAAATGAAAAACTATGCATTTGGAACTTGCAATGAAAATTCTCAAGAGGGCATTTACTCAAAAGGATGTGTTTGGGGAAAAGTTAATCAAAATCATACATGTTCTTACTCTTTTGAACTATAGCAAAATCAGACATGTAAACTCTTTTAAACTATGTTTACTACATTGGAATGGTTATTTGGGAAATCAAAGATCTCAAATTTACCCTTTGTTGGCATACCCTTTCAAATCTTGTTGTCAGAGTTAGTCTATTTATGTAATGATACCTTCTTGAAAAGTAACATATGAATAACATATAGAATAATGCAATTAAACACTGTTTACAAATATAACTTGCAATTAATTCTTGTTGGTTGAGGATCTACCACTATTTTGTTGATTGTTTGTTGTCTAGTGAAATGGAAGTTGGTGCTATGTATATATGTTGAATATAAAAAAAAAAACAAAAAAGAAGAACTTAGGATGTGCTTTTGAATACGATTATCAAGAACATAATTTTAAATAACTTGTTTTATATCCATTGTAACCTGTTCTTACTTTTGTAGTTTGGACACATTTCCATATGCTGGGACAACTACGACATGTGAATATACATGGGGGATCCATGTGTTACAAACTTACATTGGCTGGTTCAGTGCATGCACACAATGTTGGTGTTAGTCTTCTTCACATTATGTATGAACAACAACAATTGGGCCTTTTCCCACTAGGTTGGGTTGACTATATAGATTAACTTAATGAATATCCCACTTTTAACAATTCAGGTCTCTGGAATTTGATTGCCAAAAATGAAGAGGAATATGTTAAATTGGCCATGAAGTTAGCCTCTGACATTCCAGCATTACAAATCTTGAGAATGAGTTAGCCTCTGACATTCCAGAATGACTCGACATATAAGATCTTTGTTAAGGAGATGTTCCATATTTGAAACTGATGCAGTTGTTAGAACTACCTGTTTCTAACGATATGAACTCCGTACCAACAAGGGTTGTCAACGTAAGTGAGGGCAGCACACGTGGAAGAGTTGGTCTGATTACCAGATTGCTTCCTTTTTTTCACCCCTTCCCATGAGGCCGGTCCTAGTCCAACTCCTGCTCTTTCCAATGGTTTATTACATTTGGTAATTTTGAAAATCTTGCTTCCTTTTCTATTTATTTAGTTTATTAGGATTATAGCTTATTTTGTGTTAAAAATAGCATAATAAAAATCTTGCCAAGAGATGTTTTGGGAAACAATGATTTTCCCTAAAAGTTAAATATTTCAGTGTCTTTTCAACCAGAAGATGAGTAAAATAAATTATAAAAATTATGTTTTTAGATACAAAAATGTAAAAAAAGAAGCTAATTTAGTGTTTTTCTTTGAAGGTAGAAATAATAGTATTTGAAGAAAAAGCTCCAAGAAAGCTTTGTCGTTGAACAAGCTGTACTATTTTTTAGCTTTTGAGAAAAGCACGTATAAATTCTTGAAGTATTTTTTTTATAAAATTATGTAATTATTATAAGTATTTTTAGAAATACCTATTAACTTAAAAAAATGCATTTTCTTTAAAAGAAGGACACTCAAATGGACTTTTATTGTAATCCAAGCACGCACTTAATGATTGGATACACGCTGTAAGGTTATATGATCAATTACTGTTTTGTGGCTGGTGTTTAGCTGTTTCACCTAATTTCGAGACCGCCAAAAATAATATGGCTATATCTTCGACAGATTTGGGAACAAAGGTGATACAGCAGTGCTAATTTTTTTAGCAATCTTATGTCTTTATGTATGATGCTCTCTTTCTTTGTGTTTAAAGATAAAAATCATGAAATGACTGTTATTAGCCTGAATAATAGTGCAATGGTAATATAATTGGAATGATGGTCTATTCTATAGGTAATAATAGTACAATGATATTAGTATCAACATGAATAATAGTGCAATGATGCCCTCTAGGACCAAATTTTATTAAAACTCTTCTGACTTGGGACATGCATTAGAGTATGGCTTGTGTTTGTTAATTCAACATTATATGATATTTTGTTGTCTACAGTTTTTCTTGGGTACCTTTATTTCTATATCTCATGTGCAATGAGATGCAATGACAACTTTGGTTCATTTTTTATTGCTTAATCACTGTTTCGTTTTATATAGGTTAAATTGGAGGGTGACATCAACCGGGTGTGGCTTTTTATTATAATTGGCAACATGCTGATGCTATGTAAAATCTCGGCGTTGCTTATGGTGAGATGCTTAAATTATATATGGTATGTCTTGCACACACAACTGTGTAGTCCACCTGCATATGATACAACTTTATTGGAAAATCTCTTTATACTACTTATTAGGCTTTTGTGTTCTATGAACCTTCCTTCCATTTCAATCCACATTGTGCGGAAGCTTGTAACAATCTAGGCAATGACAATTGATAAAGCTATAGAGTGCTATGGAATGCTATCAGGTATTGTGACAACCTTGATAAAGCTAGAGAATGCTACCAGGTAATGACAATTGTGTCAGTTGTTTCAATTTCAACCCTTGCACAAAATTTTTTTAGGAAGTTTTTTTTGGGTATTGTAGCTTGCTTTGTCAATCAAACCCAACTTTTCACAGTCATTAAATAACCTTGGTGTTGCTACAGCCTACAATGTCCAGGTAAGCATTGTACACTTTTTGAATTTTGAAGTTGATCAAATGGACGCGCTGCTGGTCTCTTTCTTGGTGCCGGGTATCGAACTGTGTACCTCTAAGTTGAAGAACAAATCCTCAACCAAGTGACCTCTCAGGAAATGGACGCTGCTGGAGTATATATGATCGAGAAAGCTATCATTGCAAATCCAACATATGCAGAAGCATATAATAACCCAGGTTTTTTTTTTTTATTATTTATCTAATAAATTAGTCGTTTGATCATTGGGGTTTGTGACAACTTAAGTATATTTATTTTCGTTAAGGCTGTGCTGTTTCTTTTTTGACATGTTTCAGCATAAATTTGGATTTGGTTATGTGGCTTAATAGCTTTGATCAAATATGGATTATTGGATTATGCGATTTTTTTTAATAGGATATGGATTATGCGATTAATATGTGAAATGATTTTCTTAGTTGCACTTTGCCAAGCTTGGTTGCATAGAGTCATCTCATTCTTAGCAATTAGATTCCTCACTAATCTAACGATGATTGAGTAGCATTATAACCGAATTATTAGGATGGATAAATGTTGCCTCGATGACCCTTAGGTCCTATTCATATTGGCTATATAAATTTCGTGAAATGTTGCCTTGATGGCCCTTAAGTCCAATTGTTCTTGGCTATATAAATTCGGTTAAGTGTTGTCTCGGTTACCCTTAAATCTCGTTGCTATTGACTAAAGAAATCCGGAGATGGTTAATGTTGCCTTGTAGACCCTTAAGTCCAATTGCAATTGGCTATATAAATCGGTTTAATGATACCTTGATTTTGAGGTTTCAATAAATTTTGCTATTCAAAAATAAAATAAAATGTTGTCTCGATGACCCTTAAGTCCAATTGCTATTGGTTATATAAATTCGGTTAGATTTTGACTCGATGACCGTCAAGTCCCATTACTATTGACTAAATAAATTCAGAGTTGGTTAAATGTTGCCTCGATGACAGTTCAATTCACTTATCAAGGCAAGTTCACTATTTTTAGTTTCTATTTCCGTTTCATCTCAAGTTTAAATTTTCAACATGTACTAATTTGTGTTGTTTTTTTTGAACAGATTGCATTGATAATTAAATCTAATATGGCAGAGAGAAATGACATTATTAACGTTTTTTGGTTGAACAAAGGTACCCATTTTCTTTCCCGATTATTCAACAAATTTCAATCTTCTGCCCCAAGAGATTGTTTGACTTGCTGTTTTGAATTAGACCAATATTTTGCAAAGTGTGTTTTATGATGCTTAAGTCTAATTTCTGTTGGCTATATAAATTATTCTGATATGGTTTTATGTTGCCTCGATGACGCGTTTGTCTAATTCCTATTGGCACTACAAATTTTTAGATGGATAAGTTGCCTAGATTATCTTTAAGTCTAGTGCATATTGGCTATTTAAATTCGGTGAAATGTTGCCTCGATGACTCTTAATGTAATGTTGCTTATGTGAACCTTAAGTCAAATTCTAATTGGCTATATAAATTCGGTTAAAATTTGTCTCGATGATCCTTAAGTCAAATTTAAGTGAACCTTAAGTTCAACTATTATTAGCTATATAAATTTGGTTAAATGTTGTCTCGATGAACATAAAGTCTCATTCCTATTGACTAAATATATTTAGAGATGGTTAAATGTTGCCTTGATGACCCTTAAGTCCCATTACTATTGACTAAATATATTTAGAGATGGTTAAATGTTGCCTCGATGATCCTTAAGTCCCATTATTATTGACTAACTAAATTCGGAGATGGTTAAATGTTATCTCGATGACCCAAGTCCAATTGATGTTGCCAAATTAATTTTGGTTAAATGTTCCCCCGATAACCCTTAAATCCCATTACTATTGAATAAATAAATTTGAAATTGTTAAATGTTGCTTAGATTAGATGACCCCTAAGTCAAATTGCTATTGGTTGTATAAATTCGGTTATATGTTGACTCGATGACCCTTAAGGGTCTGTTTGGTTCGGGGGTTTTGGAGGAGAGGTGAGGGGAGGGGAGGTAATATTTTAATTTTTTTGTGTTTGGTTCAATTTTTAGGAGGGGATAGGAGGGGAGGGGAGGTAAGCAAAATCCCTCCTAAACTCAATTTTTGCTTCCCCCCAAATCGGGGGGATTTGGAGGTGAGGGGAGGGAAGCTTTTTCAAAGTTTATTAAACTGACAAAATTATCCTCAATATATTTTAAAATTCCAATATTATCCTTATTACCATTTTTATTATTAGGTCTTTGTTGTCTGTATTACCTATACTCCTTGTCTGTCACAATTTGATCATCATTACGGCTCCTTGCTCATCCTCATTGCCTCTGCTTGCTCGTACCCGTGTATGTTTTTTCTAACTATTGAACATATTTTTATACGTGTTGTTTTTATACTGCTTCTCTGCTCATCACGTTGATGTTTCTTCATGTGTGTTGTTTGTATTAGATGCATCCTAACTATTGAACATATTTTTATACGTGATGTTTTTATACTGCTTGCTCGTCTGTTCACGTTTTCACTATTGAACATATTTTTATACGTGTTATTTGTATACTGCTTGCTTATTTATTTTTTTAATTTTTTTTATTGAATTAGATGGATCATCAAGATCGAGAAATTGTTATTAATAGATGGTTTGATTTGCGTCGTAGAGCTGTAGCTCAACTTATGTGTGCAATTGTTTACCTTTATGTTCGGATGTCTCGTAAGAGAAAATTAAGTTATAGCATGAGCTCTGAGAGAGAAAGGGTGCGTGAAGAAATAATGTATCGAATTAGTAATTGTGAAACTAGTAGAAATCTATTGAGAATGAGCCCTCAAACTTTTTTAAGGCTATGTGATATGTTAGAAAGAGAGGGGGGTTTACAAGCTACACGATGGTCAAGCGTGGAAGAACAAGTTGCAAAAACAATTTACATATTAACCCATAATGTTAAAAATCGTGAAGTCGAATTTTGGGTTCGGCGTTCGGGCGAGACAATTAGTCGTCATTTC
Organism: Trifolium pratense; assembly: GCF_020283565.1. Lineage (NCBI taxonomy): Eukaryota > Viridiplantae > Streptophyta > Magnoliopsida > Fabales > Fabaceae > Trifolium > Trifolium pratense. The sequence goes on from NC_060060.1 coordinate 55,656,632, forward strand.
CATCAAGTTTTAAAAGCTATTCTTGAATTGGAAGAAAAATTTATTGTACAACTTGATGGCTCAACGGTCCCTCTGGAAATTTCTAGTAGCTCTAGATCCTACCCATATTTTAAGGTAACCCTTTTTATTAATAAGTTATCTACAATAAAATATAAACAAAACTTGAATAAATTATATATATTGATAAAAAAATGATATTGTGTCAGGATTGTGTTGGTGCTATAGATGGAACACATATACGAGTCAAAGTATCTGCAAAAGATGCCCCTCGATATCGTGGTAGGAAAGACTATCCAACACAAAATGTTTTAGCAGCGTGTACTTTTGATTTAAAGTTCACTTATGTTCTCGCGGGATGGGAAGGTTCTGCCTCTGACTCGAGAATAATAAAGAATGCACTAACACGAGAAGATAAACTTAAAATTCCTCAAGGTAATATAAGAATCACCATACACCTATAATTATTTATATGATATATTTTAATTTTGTTATGTTATAATTGATCATTTTTATAGCTTATGGCATCGAAAAAGCAATTATCAACCAACAATGGTAACTCTAGGACTTTGATTTGGACTAGAGCCATGGACGATGCTCTTGTTGATGCTTTCATGCATGAATTTGAAAATGGTAACAAAGTTAATGGTACCTTCACATCAACAGCGTATGACCATATTACAGCTGAAATCAGTGCATTATTTGGGGAAAAAATTGATAGGGTGAAGATAAAAAACCGTTGGAAAACTTTGAAAAAAAACTTCACCGAATATTACGACATTTTTAAAGGTGGTATGAGTGGATTTTCCATGAATCCAACTACCCAATTATGGGATGCTGAGCCAGAAGTTTGGGATGCTCTAACTGCGGTAAGTTTTATAAATCTTGTATTTTGCAATATTTTTATTAATTAATAGTTGTATAACTATTGTGAAACTTATTTTTCAGTCAAAACCAAAAGCGGCATATTGAAGAAATGTTCCACTTCCAAATTATGAGAAGATGGTGACACTTTATGGACTCAACCGAGCTGATGGCGATGAATCTGGGACTTTAAAGGAGACAAGAAAACAAAGTTCATCGGTCATCGATGAAGACTTTGTAGAAACTATTCAAGACATTGATGGTCATGTTGCTCAAAATGAGGTGAATTTGGAGGGTTTTGATGCTCCTCATTTTGATTTTACTGTACCTGAAACACAATCATTAGACCCTTCTCCTATAGCAAGTGGTAGTAAAAAGAAGAAATTGAAAGTGGCTAAGAATAAAGAGTCAAACAATGAAATGATTGAAATGAAAGAGTCAATGAATATGGTTGCTGAGGCACTACGAGAAGGAAATGAAATAATGAGAGAACGTCAAAAATATGATCTGCCTCCAATTTCTGGTCAAGAAACATGGAATTTAATAGAGGGTTGCGGGTGTGAGGCAGCGTCATTGCCTGAGATATATTGTGCTGTCATGAACGATGTTAACAAGCTTAGAATGATTCTCCAATGTCCACTTGAAGCACGCAAAGCTGTGATAATGCAACTGGTCTTTGGTTTATCTGATTAATCATCCTATAATGGTGTTATGATGTTTATGAATACTTTATTTGCATTTTAATATGTTTTTTAATATTTGGAACACTTGTTTGAATATTTACAAATATTTTGGAGGTTGTACGATGTACTTTGTTTGAATATTTTCTTCCGTGTTTTATTGAATCAAAGTTTTTGTTTTAATGTCTATGTCGTGAATTTCTTGGTGTGGTAGTGAGTTTCTTGTATGTGATATTTTTTTTCTTTGAAAAGTATGTGTTATTTGTTTTTATGTAATAATAAAGAGATATTAGTTTTTACAATATGAGTGTTATAAGATTTTAAGGGTAAAAAAGTAAATTGCTTTTAAAATACCTCTCCTCCCCTTATGAACCAAACATATATTTAATTAAAATACCTCACCTCCCCTCCTCTCCCCTCTTTTGAACCAAACACATATGTAATTAAAAAATTCCCCTCCCCTCCCCTTCCCTCCCCTCCCCTCTATAAAAATATCTCACCTCCCCTCCCCCTATTTTGAACCAAACAACCCTAAGTCTCATTACTACTGACTAAATAAATTCGGAGTTGGTTAAATGTTGTCTTGATGACTGTCAAATGAATGTAATAATATTTTTATTACTTTTGTCAAGCCTAGTGCCTAGAAATTCCACCTTAAAGATGAATAAGTGGGGTGTCCGGGGTAACCCCGACTCCTGCATATATATTGAGATGTCTCTGTCAATTAAACTAAGCTCAAGGGGACAAATGTAATAATATTTTAATATTTCAATAATAAACCGGTCAAATATTATTATTATTATTATTATTATTATTATAGTAGCAAAAGGAAAACAACAAAGTTTTTTTTTTTACTCAAAAACAAATATTCATTCAAATTCATAGGGAACACATCAATCAAAATTCATAGGCTCACATCATTCGAATTAATAGCATAAAATGGCTTGATGTATTTGACAAAGCATACAATTGATTTGACAATCTTCAAATGTCCGGAATGATCATATATTCGGATCTGCAACGTTGATGATGCTAATATCATTAAATTTGCACTGAATTTGGATCGAAACAAACCTATAAATCTGGACAAAAAAAAAAAAAAAACCATCTTACTAAGACAGGACAAGTTCTAAGACGGGACAAACACCGTATTAAGACGGGATAAACAAAACAAAAACTCTGCACTAAAACGGGATTAAACAACACCAGATGAAAAATCACAAGAGAGAAAAACTCAAATAAAACCTAAAAAATATGTGAATATCACTTATTTAAATAAAAAGAAACAAAAAGCAATCAAGAAGGGGTGATTTGGCATCAAAATTAATCCTAAACCACCCCTCTCTAATCTATAAACCAAGAGAAAATCAAAGATATGAGTGAAATTTTTTTCTGCCGGCGGCAGAGAAAGGAGAGAAAGAATTAGGTCAATCAGAGAGAGAGAAAGGAAAACCTCTAATTTTAAAACAGCAAAATTAGGCAATGCCTTTATCACATAATTCAGTTAATTATGTCGCATTTAAAATTTATAATAATTCAATTAATCAGTTTATTATTAGTAATTACAGTTAATTTTCAATTAGAAGTTGCATTTTATAATATTTCAATTAATTATCGTAACAACATTTTAACAAATAAATTTAATTACTTTAAAAAAAATTAATTACATCTTCCGTCGCTAATTCTTTATTTCTTTTAACTTTTTACTTTTATCTCAAGATGTTGGTTCTTTAAAAGAATCAAGGTACAACTAATAATATTATTTGTACTCTTACAAAAATTAAAAGCATCCATTAAATGAATTTTTTTTTCTTTTTTAATAAGTAAGAGTAAAATAATTTAACTTATCAATATTTATTATTTGTAAAACTTTAAAAGAACCACTTGGAAGTTGGAATGGATGGAGTGTTCCATTAAAAAATTCAAAATATATTTTTCAGATTATCTTAAAAATTTGTTCATTTACACATGTTTTTTTTTGTTGAAAGTAAAAATATCCTTTGATTGTCATTACATTTTTTTCTGTAAAAAAAAATTGTCATTGCATTTTTTCAATTTTTATTGAATACTAGTTCAGACACATAATACCCACTTAAGGGCTAGAAAATGAAGAACATTTTCTTTTATTTTTATTTTTTGAGTTAGGTTTATGTCCCGCAATTTCTTCAATAAATTTTTAGCTTTTTTTAGTGCAAAATGAATTTACTAGCAAGTTAAAAAAAAATACTAGCCATTTTATCATTTAAATATTTTGTCACGTGTCATCAACTCCCCGATAAGAGTTTGACCATACAAATACAAGCTCGATAATATTTGGTTGTAAAATAACTATTAATATCACTTTAAATAATATTAATACTTAATGATTTTCTTCTTTTCCTATTTTTTTTTAAAAAAATTAATATTTTTTTTGTGTGTAAATAATTACTCCCTCTTATAAAGTGCAATTTAATGTATAGATCAACCTAAAAAGTTTTTTTTTTTTTTTTGACGTAAATGTGTTTATATCATTTCATTGATCAGAATGTGTTCAATACAATATGGTATATCAACCAAAATTTGGGGACTAGTTAAAGATGTGGCCGCCTTAGCTAAACTATGAGCAACCTCATTTGTTTGTCGCCTAACAAACTCAACACGAGAGTTATTGTAAAATTGGGAAAAAAGACTCTTACAATAGGTGATTATATCATCGAACTCAGTAGCATCATGTGGACGTGCATGGAACTTGTCTACTACTTTCTTTGAATCGAGCTCAAAATCAACCGGTCCCAAGTTTAACTCATGAACCAAAGTAAGAGACAGAGAGTAAGCCATGAGCTTCTCTAATATGAACCGAACACACAGGAGTAAATTGATCATACCTAGCCAAGACAAAGGCTCCAAGCTCGTCTCTAATGCATATGTCAATTCCCAGTTTATTATATTGAGATGCGAAAGAAGCATCTATGTTACATTCAAAATGTCTGGTGGCAGGCTTGGTCCATTTTATAACTTGCAAGATATTCTGATTTGAAGGACCACCCCCCTGTAGCTTCATGAACTAGCTTCCACTCCTGCAATAAAGTAATGGCTCTCGTATACACAAAGTTTTGAGTATCAATTATATTATTCCACAATTTATTATTTCTTTGTTTCCATATACTCCAAAGTATGCAAGCAAATGTGGAAGACTCCTCAGCTGTGAGACAATGTAACAACTGGAAAATTAAGGCAATGGCATCTGAGGCATTGATAGCAGCAGAAACAACAGGGAAAATTATACTCATACTCCAAATATTCAAACTACTCAGACAAGTAAAGAACATATGTTTGTTGTCTTCATCATACCTAAAAAGTTTAATTTTGTTTAGTAATTTTTTTGTCTAGTTTTCTAGTGGTTAGAAATTTTACATTAAAGGTGAATACATGGACCCCGACTTCAGCATAATATATGTAATGTTCACACCAACTGATAAGGCACCATGAATTGCTTAGTAATTTACTCCCTCCGGATTTGTATCTAAGCAACAAAAAAAAAGAGGCACACCCTTTAAGAAAGTGGATAGAGTGCATTGAATGATGAGAAAAAAATAATTCATTTACAATTTTATCCTTATATTTTGTTTTTAATTAAATTACTACATGAATATATGCACGAATAGGCATGCATCTGGAAGTGGAGTATTGTGCATTACTTTGGAATATGTACAAAAAAGTAATGATTATAGACTAATGATAATAATTGAAAGGAGAATGTTAACTTGTGCCCTTAAGGCACATGTTAGTGCCCTTAAGGCACATGTTAAGGAAGCAAAAATATAAATTATTAAATGCTAATTTGTGCATTTTGACTTTTGAAACATTAAATTTCTTGTATCATTAAATGATGAATTTCTATTTTGGTATATCTTAACATGTGCCCTTAGGGCACATGTTAACAAGACCCTAATTGAAAAAATAATCAAAGGGTAAAGTTGGAATCTTGATAATAAATATAATAATTATAGTACATTTTTCTTATATTTGAGACTCTAAATTTTTTTTGTTTTGTTGTTTACATATGAAATCGGAGGAAGTATTTGCTATCAAATATCCACTATAAGACAAATTATATGGTACATATGCTAATTTCTAATGGACCGGTACATTTGATAATTAAATTAATCGGTAAATGAATATTTTTTAAAATAAATCATTTTTCTTATCACTGAAATAATTATAATAACTACATATTATTCATCAAAATTATCAAAAATATAAAATTCGATATTTTTGAATTTTTATTCACGATAATAGTCAATATTGAATTTTTAAAAAAAATATTTAAAAAAATTAATATAATGATTATAAACAATAAAATTATTATTTTTTCTTGTGATATTATTATTTTTAAAATACAATAATCAACTAATATTTTTTTAATTCATAAAAATTATTGTTAATTAATTTATTCAAAAAAGAATCCACTTTAAATTTATTTCGGTCAAATAGTGTATAAGCTTATTATTTAATTTCCTAAAAAAAAAACTCATAACTTAATTTTTTCCCTAAAGAGGATAAAATTAAATTAAGCCAAACTTTGACCCTATAAACCCATTTAACCCCAAAGTAAAACAAAAACCCAACAATGAAAAACGTTCATGTGACAAGAACATACCCTATAAGATCAAGCCACGTAAGATTCAATGCCAACGTGGCAACCTGAGATTCGTTAATTGTACAAAAATTTCGTACACAAAAGTCCAAAATATCTTAAGTAACGTTCGCTCACGTGTATGAAACAGTGTTTTTGTGTGTGCTGATTCTACTCTTTCACACACTATAAACCCCCTTTCATTCTTTGCTTCTTCAAAATCCCTAAAATTTCTAACCATTGTTTATTGCTTACAATGGCTAAAAACGTTGCGATTTTCGGTTTATTGTTTTCTCTTCTTGTTTTCGTTCCTTCTCAGATCTCTGCTGAGGAATCTGAGGGTAAGGAATTTGTTCTTACATTGGATAACACTAACTTCCATGATACTATTAGCAAGCATGATTTCATCGTCGTTGAGTTTTACGCACCATGGTATGGTTTGATTCTGTAATTTGTTTATATTTGATTCATTTTGTGTTGTTCTGATCTGTTTTATTTGTTTTTGTTTTGTTGTAGATCTTAATTTTGCTAATTTTCTATTATAGATTTGTGTTTATACTATTTTAGATTGATTTAGGGGGTAATTAATTACCTAGGATTAGTGATAATTCTTTGCTAGGCTTGCTAATTAAGATCAAAATTAATTTAGCTTTTATTTGTTGCATGCACCTTATTATTTCTGATTTTTGTTAATTTTTCTGTGCATGAATATCCAATTTAGTCCTTGATGAAAAAGAATACTTACATCTCCCTCACATTTTTTATGTGGAGGACAAATTAGTCTCTGATTCATGATGACCGAGGGACTAATTTGTCCCACATATAAAAATGTGAGGACTAATTTCGATGACTAAATTGGGCTATCAAAAATTGTGGGGGACCAAATTGGTCCTTCACTCTTTTTCTGTGATAGAATGTGATTAAATCTTGTTCATAGTGATCAATTGTTATCAATATTATATTATTGCATGGCATTTTTCTTATAATTGTCAATTTGGTTTTTTTTTATCTTTTTAGGTGTGGACACTGTAAGAAGCTTGCACCAGAGGTGATTAAATTTTCTCCCTCCTATAATTTTTTTTTTTTAAAGTTTGATGTGTAGGATTATGCAAATGTTTATATTCTGTTATGTTTATTTTTGTAGTATGAGAAAGCTGCTTCTATCTTGAGCAGCCATGAAACACCAATTGTTTTGGCTAAAGTTGATGCCAATGAGGAAAAGAACAGGGACCTCGCATCAGAATATGATGTTAAGGGATTCCCAACAATTAAGATTTTGAGGAATGGTGGAAAGAACGTTCAAGAATACAAGGGTCCACGTGAAGCTGACGGTATCGTTGAATATTTGAAGAAACAAAGTGGACCTGCATCAACAGAAATTAAGTCTGCTGATGAAGCTAGCGCTTTTATCGGTGAAAACAAAGTTGTTATTGTAAGTATTCGACCATTGTACTTTTGGTTTATTTTTAGTCACATTGGTTTTTAATCTTATTTTCCCATGTTTTCAGATTGGAGTTTTCCCTAAATTCTCTGGGGAGGAGTTTAATAACTTCACTGCATTAGCAGAGAAGTTGCGCTCTGACTATGACTTCGGTCACACTTTGGAAGCCAAACACCTTCCAAAGGGAGAATCATCAGTGTCCGGTCCCGTAGTTAGGTTATTTAAGCCATTTGACGAGCTCTTTGTTGACTCCAAGGTATTGCTGATTTCTGCAGATTGACTGTTCAATGTTACATATTTTACTTTTTTATATTTGGCTGCTTAAAACTGTTTCATGGTTGTAGGAATTCGATGTTGAAGCTCTAGAGAAATTCATTGAAGAATCCAGTATCCCTGTTGTGACTATCTTTAACAACGAACCAAGCAACCACCCTTTTGTTGTCAAGTTCTTTAACACTCCCAACGCAAAGGTAATATGCTATTTAGGTCATTTTATTTTCCTCAATATCGAACTTTATGATTTCTCTTTGTCATACTTTCATAGAAGCATATTATATTTGTTACCGAGTCCAAACATCTATTGATATATGTGCCTTTAATTTATCAATTTGTATTTCATAACAAACTTTACTTGCTTTCACTACATTTCCTGGTCCAAAACACAATATTTCTTTTGCCTTTGTTTTTCGGCTGTATTATCCTCTGTCCCAGAAACTTAAATTGCGGTTTTAAAATTGGCAGGCAATGTTGTTCATCAACTTTACCGCCGAAGGTGCTGAATCTTTCAAATCAAAATACCGTGAAACTGCTGAGCTATATAAACAACAGGGAATTAGCTTTTTGATCGGAGATGTTGAGTCTAGTCAAGGTGCCTTCCAGGTTTGTATCAAATCAAAGTATTTAATATTTATATATTTTGACGTTGTTCTTTGCTCAATATTAATATTTGACACTGTGAATGCTTTTCTTGGCAGTATTTTGGACTAAAGGAAGACCAAGTACCTCTAATTATTATTCAGCATAATGATGGCAAGAAATTTTTCAAGCCCAATTTGGTACCTGATCACCTTGCAACTTGGTTGAAGGCATACAAGGTATATACGTCATTTTTCTCAGTAGCTTATATATTGCCTTTGCCTGCTTTAATTTGGTACCTTTATTTCTAGTAGGATATATTGATTTTGTAAACTCTTCATTTAAGATATTACATATATTATTGCAGTGGTTAATTTTATCATATTTTCTTTTCAGGATGGAAACGTTGCACCATTTGTCAAGTCCGAACCTATTCCTGAAACTAACAACGAACCTGTTAAAGTGGTTGTTGGGGAAACTCTTCAGGATATAGTTTTCAACTCAGGGAAAAATGGTATACATTATTGCCTTTTCTTTTTGGCTATTTTCCATGAATTATCAGATAAAGTTTGGTATTTATTGTATTTAAAGTTTAGACATGTCATGTTCCAAAATATTTTTGTCCCCTGCATGTGGAAGAGCATTATGATCTAATTGGGATGATTCGGTAATGCATGCATCTAAAAACTGACAAAACTAAAATGAAGTTTGACATAAAAATATATTGAATTTTTGCTTTGTAAAACTCAAGATTTATCTTCTTTCTTTGATGTTGTCTGGATTACAAACTTGTGATGTAAAGCATAAAATTTTACACATGGAAAGTAACATGTCTTTCTGATACTTTTTATATGTGTTTGTAATTTCCATAAACACAAACCATTATCTTCATACATGACTTGTATTAATTAGTTGTTTGCCTTGATCATTATCACTAACATATACTGTACACCTCAACAGTTTTGCTTGAGTTTTATGCTCCTTGGTGTGGTCACTGCAAACAGTTGGCTCCAATCTTGGATGAAGTTGCTGTTTCATTGCAAAAGGATGCTGATGTTGTTATTGCAAAATTGGTAAGATATGTGCCTAGTTTTTGTTACAATCCTTGAAAATGCAAGTATATTTGTCTGGTATATTATATTTGTTACAATCGATGGTGCAATTAGCTTAAGAAGCTAATCTGAAAGCCGTCTGGTACAAAACATAACACCAGTAACTCAGATTGTTTACTGACTTCAAGAAAATCATTTAATGACGTTATCAGTTTACTTCTATTTTTCTTTTTTGCTAACTTCATTCTATTCATCTTTTGTGTCGCTTTCCAGGATGCAACTGCCAACGATATCCCAAGCGATACTTTTGAGGTCCAAGGTTATCCAACTTTGTACTTCAGGTCAGCAAGCGGAAAAATTTCACAATATGACGGTGGTAGGACAAAGGAAGACATCATAGAATTCATTGAGAAGAACAAAGATAAACCTGCTGCTGCTCAACAAGAAGTAGAACAACCAAAGGCCGCTGCTCAGCAAGAAGTAGAACAACCTAAAGATGAGCTTTGAAGGTAACTTTTCGTAGATCATTAGTTTCCCAATTTAGTTCGAATGATATAGGAACTCTTTTTACAAAATTTCTCATTCATATTTTTATTCTCTTTGCAGGAACTGAGCTGTAAGAGGATATAGGCACAACTCTTTTGTATCTCAGAATCAGAACTTAGGAAATCTTAGTGCGATCTATCTATTTTTGCTTTTTATTTGACCTTTATGGTTTCTTGTTATGTACTATTACTTAATAATGTGAGTTTTGGCGGAGTTTAGTGCTGGTCTGTAAAATTCAATCTTAGTTAAATTAGTTTGTTTTCAGTTATAAGATTTATAAATCGATAAAGGATACAGATGATACATGGTTCGCAGACCCTGCTTGCTCTGTTTCTTATAAAACCAAGTGATGTTATCTAACTGGAACAAAGGAGGTTGGTACTTAATTTAAGGGATAAACATGTTACTATTATCCTTAAAATAAGATTTGATAAAATTTAAATTTTGCAGAGAAGAGACACGGTATATAATGACTAAAAATAAAGCAAAATGCAACTTAAATTAATAGCAAATCGGCCATATTGGACATCGACCTATTGTTTTCATCTTTCATCACACTTTGGTGGTTCCATCTTATGCTGAGATGAAGGCCTCATAAGAATGAAGACAATCCAGAACATCCAATAGAGGAGAAATATAATAAATGAAAAAACACTTGTATTGTATGTTCCTCTTCTTATATTAAAAAAAAAAAAAAAACACTTGTAAGATATGCATTCATTATTTGTCAAAAAATAATAAAAATTATACATTGCATCCATATTTTGTAAGATGCGCTTAAATGACACTATCCCTTCCAATTTTATTTTTATTTTTAAACTGCCTTAATTAGAGTTTTGGACCCTAGGGTATCTCTACATATTCGACCCTTAGAAAAGACTTTGAGACGAAAACTGGAGATTGAGCCTAATTTTATCTCTTGGTCCTCAGCCTATTGATATGGGAGACTCTACTAGGATAGTAAACCTGAACTCCCTGTGCATTCCTCTTCCTTATTAGGCAAGTTACTTCTGCTTGACCAACACCACCACTACCCTATATTGATTACACTACACCCTTCCATTTTCTAAACAAATAGACTGTCACTATCCTTATTAATAGGAGAAATTACACCCATATCCTCTACATTTTGTATATTATTATTTGTCCGGGTAAAATTATAACGTAAAATCGTCGATTTAAGTAAATTGAAACGTAAAATTAAATCGAGTTTTTTTTACTTGTTGTGATGACAAATGATATATTGTACATAAATTTAAGTAGCTAGTGGTAGTTGTAAGTGAATACTAATATTAAAACGCACACAGCGATTTCACTAAGCTCTTATAGTTTAGGAGAAAACCATAATTAGAAACATAATCATAATTAAACTAATTAATAATATGCAAGAACTCTTAATTCCGCACGCCAACCCTTTCATTTTGGGCCTTGATATCTCCAGAGACTCAGGAGACATAGCCTTCTTTTTGCTAATACTATTATTGTTGTCGATGAGATCATCGTCATCATCATCGTTGTCAAAATCTGTGGTAGAAGTGGAACTGTTTGCAGATTCTTGTTCATCAGAAGAATTATCTAGTGATTTAAGAAAGTATGGCTGAAGCTTCTGCAAATCTGATAATTGAAGAGGTTTTAATAGAAACTCTTCTGCACCTTCTTCCAAGCACCTATCAACAAAATAAAAGTTGTTAGTAATTAATTAAATGATGTTACATTACTATGCAATTTTTGTTTCATTTTTTTTGTAATGTAACCAAATGTTGATACAAAAATAGATTATGCTAATTCTAATTATATATGATGAAAAAAGAAAACATACATGCTAATTCTGGAAGGTACATTTTCTGATGACATGATCACAACTGGAACATCTTTCCAATAAGATCCCTGCAGCACAGTAACCAAGCAGTGTCAAAAGAAGAAAGAATGGAAAACAAAAAGAAAAGCTAATTAGATAAAAGAAATAAAAGTAAAAGCAAATTCAGATCCTGAAATCTGATATACTTTTCCTTTTTCTTTCTCATTCTTTTAACTGAAAATTTCAGGATTTAGTTTATCATAAGGAATAAAAAACCAAGTTTTATTTCATATATTGTTGGTATAAATACCTCTTAAAATATTTAACTTTAATTTATATTTTTTGATTGTCTATTATACTTTAATTTTAACTACTTTTAAAATTGCAAGTTATGATTCGTTGACAGTATAAAATATTCAACGGTATACAATAACAATATCATATATAGCCTATTCAATCGGGACGTTGATATACAGCGATCTAAGTTCAAATCCAAAATTTTAGACTTTTTTACATTAAAAATGTGAGTTTAGAAATTAGAAAGGAATGTTTGGCATGTTTTTGAGTGCGATGCATGAATGAAATGAATCCTATGGTATTTATAAAGTTTAAAAAGAGAGAGAGAGAGAGAGAGAGGGAATATAGGGAAGATGTCGGAGGAGAGGAAAAAGATGAGTATAGTAGTATTGACTGACTGACTGACCTTGACTCTTTTAAGTAAATCATAGCCACTCATCCCAGGCATGCAATAATCTGTCATGATCAAATTCACTTTGCTAATTCCCTGCAAAATAGTACATACACATCATCAATTACCTACCAAAACATGCACAAATTGAATTTATGTTCAAATATCATGTTCATCATTTACATAATTTATTGGAGACAATTCATTTTTCTACATTTATTGAATAAATAATATATCTGGTTTATATTATAAACTGATCTGTATTATAGACCAAATACACAATTTATTCAATAAATCTTAAAAGATGAACTATCTTGTATAAAAAGGACTGGATGAAGCAGTATTACGAAACTTTTCCGTACACACCCTTTTTTACAAAAGAGAGATTTTGAAGAACTTACAACAAGATACTATAGCAGACAGACCCTTCTACTGTGGAGATCATGAATCAAAACAATAATTAGAGTACGTACAGTGCAGTGAAAAAGTTTATATTCCATTGAATTATTATTTTTTCATCCCAATTCTAAATCAAATTTAATGCTTGCTGAGTAATCCTAATAAACGAAGATACAATCATATATTATATACATTATCTTAATTATGCATGAGCCACCTAATGGAGGGGAAAATTGTCAGCAATAGGATCAAAACCTCTTTCTTTATACTCTTTCAGAGTGTCAAACTCATATCATTGAACTCCAAATTTTTGAAGGATTATACATCATTCTTTAGCAACTACTAGTACTTTACGCGATTTCGCAAGAATTAATTCCATGTTGTTGAAGGTAATTTTAGGAGAAGGTATCATTTATAAGATATACATCAATTATATATATATACTAGGTGAGAAATTGAGGATGAGGAAGATGAAAATTAAGATTATTACCTCTTTCAGCTGCAATGGTTTAGGAATAAGAGGAGGAGAATCAGGAGATGATGATTCTAATATAGATTTTGTTGAAGAAAAATTGTTATCAAGTTGTTCATCAATATTATTCAGTCCAAGATATTTCAAAGCCTTATCTCCAGAGTCCACACATGTAACTATTAATTTCACAAATAAATCAATCAATTAATAACTAACTAATAACTAAATTCACTACACAAAAACAAATTAATCTTGATAGATTATACGAAAACTAAAATGTTACCCCGTACAGTTTCAAATATAAGCAAAAAATTGTATTTTAGAATTCATCGAATAATTAATGAATCTGGTCTACAATAGTCAGGTAGTTAGTTATACCTTTGCATGAAGAACCTCTAAAGAGTCTCTCTAGAAGCTTCCTATCAATGACACTATCATCTACTGCCAACACATGAAAATGCTGCTCCTGCTGTTGCAGCAGCTTTTGTTCTTGCTTCAAGTTTTGTGGTTGTAATTGTAATTTACTATTATCCAAACCAAGCTCCATTATAATATATCAAATTAAATAACTTCTAATTAATTGAAGTGTGTATATATAAGGTTGAGGGAGAGAAGAGGAATAGAGAAAGAAAGTTGAATTGAGGTGATGAATGAATGAGAGTGAGAAAAAGAGAGAGGTGGAACGTAATTATCTTGTACTATAGTACCTTTATTCTGCTAGTGGGTGTGCATGAGAGGAAAATATTGTGATGGCATAGTGTTGTTATTTTTTATTTTTATTTTTTGGCTTTTATCACTAGTTTAATCTGATTCGGGGATCAGTTCTGACGTTTCAGTCTCCTTCCGATTGCAATTGCCAATTGCGGGGATCGAACTATGATTCTCCCTATCAAGTTCAATGTCAATCACCATCGAACCAACTAACAATTTCTTCATTTGTGTAATACATTCATTCATAGAAGATCTTGTCCCTAGATTCGCGTTGGTACAACTACTTTTCTCTCTCTCTTTCCCCTTTCAATTGGATTTTATTTGATTTCTAAGGAAAAAACAGATCAAGATTTGTTTTTCCCATTTCGTCATCATGCATCCCATGGAAAAGGGTGGGTGTTGAATTTTGGTAGATAGTGTGTAATGTATATATGGATAGAATCCTTTTTTTTCTTCTTTCTTTTTATTATGGAAAGTAAGCATCTTTCCCAACTACATATATTAATTTTCTTTGTGAGAGTAATATATAGAGATGAGATAAAGACTCAATAAACAAAGTTCCGAACCTGAGATTATAAGTAGAGATACTCATCATCTATTAAACTATTAAACTAATTTTATAAGGTTGAATTAGACTTGACTCAAATTCTAAAATGGTATCAGAATCTATCTAAGTTTTTTCAATCAAATCACACATGTCATGCTCCAGATATATGTTAACTCTTTAGCGTGAGAGGATGTATTGAGGGTTCCGCGCACATTAGACCGCATAAAATTTACGCATGAATTTATATATGGAGATTACCTTAAAAACTGACTTCATAAGGTTGAATTAAGTGTAACTCAAATTTAAAAAGAAAAGAAAGGTAACCAATATAGTAATTGCAAGTTAGAATCAAGTTTTATTTTTTAATCAAGTTAGAATCAAGTGTTTTTTTTAAGCAAACAAACTTAATTCATATCATTAACTAATAAATGTTCAATACATAAAGGAATAATCTCAAATCTATGGAAACTAGCCCAAACTTTGGCCGCCCTAGCAAGAGTATGAGCAACCAAATTCGTTTGTCTCCTAACAAACTTAACCTCAAAGTTTACATTAGAATATGACATAAGAAGAATAATGTCATTAATAATTGAATTAAACTCGAAATTGTCTGGTCTTCTCGAATGGATAGCGTCAACCAACAACATTGAATCGCTTCCAAATTAAACTTGCTCAAATCCACAATGAATAGCCTCTTTCATTACATGTAATAGAGCCCATGCTTCACCTTCCACTACTGAGTAAACAGGCTGCTGCCATTGAGTCAAACCAGCCACAAATTGTCCATTGGTATTGCGAAAACAAACGCCCATAGAAGTCACACCGGATCCACCTACAAATGCTGCATCAACATTACATTTGATTCATCCCACTCCTGGTTTCTCCCACCGAACGGGCATAGGATCTCCAGCAGGAACACTATGACACTGCAACTGGTGGACAGTAAACCACTTATTCCAAACGGCGAACGCCATTCTTCCAACTTGGCTTGGTGTCTAAATATTGTCATTCTAGATCTTGTCGTTTCGATTATGCCAAATGAACCAAAATAACGATGCTACTCTCCCTACCGTCGCACCGTCCTCGTTTCTGCACATTTCAAATACCTTGTCTGCTACTGTCCCGTGCTGGTATGCTGCATCCTAAAGAACCTATGAGAGGCCTGTTGTCGACCTACACTCGCGGGCTGCTGCACATTCAAAAAACACATGAATGTCATCCTCGACCTCATTATCACACACGAGACAACTTAATTCACAATCTACACGACGTTGTACCAGTCGACACCGCGTTGGGAGACAACCTCTACACAACCGCCAAAGTAAGTGACACGCTTTGGGAGAAGATTGAGCTTTCCAAATATCATTCCAATTACCCGCTACATGGTGTTTATCACTTCGAATAATACATCTCATGGCTAGATTGTATCCGGATTTAACCGAATAACACCCATTCTTTTCCTCCTCCCAAACCACTTTGTCCTCTTTAACCGAACTAATAAGAGGGGTTGCAATAATCTTTTCTACTACTTGTCCTATAAACAAGTTACAAATTTTAGCTATATCTCACGCTTTATAATTCTCAAGTAACAGATCTTTAACAAATAAAGGATATACACCTTCCACTTGAGGTGAGGACACCCAACACTCATAATTCCCTCGAAGCCACGGGTCATACATAACGTGAATCTTGTCACCACTACCGATCTGCCACCTACACCCGCGTAAAAGAATTTCTCTAGCATTCCAAATACTACACCAGGCAAAGCTAGGATTGTAACCCAAGAGGCTTCAAATAACGAAGAGCGCGGGAAATACCTTGCTTTAATTAGTTTAGCCACCAACGTGTATGGATTCTGAATGATGTTCCATGCTTGTTTCGCTACCATAGCTAAATTGAACGCTTCAAAATTATGAAAGCCCAAACCACCATTCGTCTTAGGGCAAGCAAGTTTGTCCCAAGCTAACTAGTGGATCCCTTTACTATTGTTACTTCCACCGCCCCACCAAAATGCATTTAACATTTTCTCAATATTGTCAATGAATGATGAGGGAAGAATAAACATACTCATCACATAGGATGGGATGACTTGAAGTACATATTTGATCATAACTTCCTTGTCGGCCTTCGACAACGCTCTCCCTCTCCAGGAATTCATTTTCTTCCAGATACAAAATTTGATGTAAGAGAATATAGTTTTCTTACTTCTTCCGATCATAGACGGTAGACCAAGATATATATTTGTTCCTAAAATGTGTCGGACCCCAAGTATACTAGCTAGGTCTTCTTTATCTGTAAAAGATATATTACGACTGAAGAATACCTCGGACTTGGCCAAATTAATTTCCTGACCAGATGCTCGTTCATAAGTGTGTAAAATGGACATAAGGTGATTTACTTCCACTACGCTTGCCCAACAAAATAAGAAACAATCATCTGCAAACAGAAGGTGAGATACCTCTGGGGCGCCACGACAAATCCTCGCTCCATGAACATCTCCCCTCCCGGTCGCTTGATGAATAAGAGAAGTCAACCCCTCCGCCACCAGAATAAACAGGTAAGGAGAAAGTGGATCTCCTTGTCGTAACCCACAAAGTTAGAATCAAGTTAAAAAAGAAAAGAAATAGATTATTATTGGTATATGCAAATTAAACTCGTGTAATAATAAGAATGAAAAAAAAATGCTATATGGTCGGTACTAAAAATTAGGTAAGAACTTTGACATTATCTTCCTTATGGATGAGGGTAGTAAGATAATTAAAGGAGACTTTTGCTCCAATTAATTAACCTATAATAATCTTACCTCAACCTATACTTTAGCCTACTATTTGGCTGAGGAATGTAGGATGTGACCCCTAGTCATTTGTAGTTTAAGAAAAGGAAAATAATTTTGTCAATAAAATTGAAAATACTATGTTTAGAACCAAAAATACAATGGCTCTTTTTATTTTGGGGGGTATTTTTATTTTTGTTCATATTATATAATATGTGAGGCAACTATTCTCTTGGGCACAAATATTTAATTAACTATGTATAAACCAGAACAAATTATAATTAACAATCAAGATATTTGAAATTGACTTGAATAAATAACAATATTTTCTAAAACAAACAAAAACAATATTTTCATGACAATACTTTCATTTACTAACATTTTAGTCAAAAAAAGAAAAATACTTTCATTTACTGACAAAAATTATTGTCTTAATTAATAATAATATTAAGTAGAACATTTATTGGAATACAAGTATAATAACCCCTTAAATATTATTTTTTTTCTCTACAATATGACAATTTTTTTTGGGTTCTCCAATAAATTTTGATATGTTTTATATAAGAATTTTATAAGAAAATAGTATTTATTAAAGGGGAGTATCAAGAGTACTTCCTATAATCAAAGTTGAAGATTACATAGATTGTAAACTTGTAAGCAGGGGCGGACCTATGTTGATCACTATGTGGGTCTTGGCCCCTACTAAGTTTTAAGTAATTGTTCATGAATTTACCATATTGTAATACTCGATTACGTAATACTCGATTACTTTATGTAATATATTTAGTTTCATTAACCTTCCATAGAGATAAACAAAAAACATAAGAGTTGGGCTCTATATCTCTCACCATCTTGATGGTATTGGTTTTGTTTTCCTTAGTATGATAATAATTAATAATATAATAGTATATTATAGTAAAAATTAAAAGCTTAGTATTGCAAAAAGAAAAATAAATTAAAGCTTAGAATTAGAAGGGATTAGCAATAGCAATTTGTACCAACAAAAACAAGTTAGAAGGGATTAGCAATACTTCTATTAAAATTATAAAAATAAATTTAAATGCGTTTTTTATTAGTTATTTTGGTCTTTAAATATGTTTTTAGGTAATTATTTAGTCTTTAAATGTATTTTTTGTTAATCAATTTAATCTATATAACGGTGTAAAAAAAATATAATGCCCTCACTACTTAAAATGTTTGCGTCCGTCCCTGCTTGTAAGCAATCCAATAGGTAAGCAATAAGAAAATTGCAAGTTAGAATCAAGTTTAAAAATCAAAGAAAATAAATCAAAGATTGGACAAATTTTGATATTGTTTGGTCCTTAATGCAATCTAGAGGGTGTCTGCTTTAGAGACCGTTAAGTGAGAAAAATAAATCAAAGAAAATTACTTGCAAGATACCAACAAACACTACATATACTAAGAGACAATTAGATTGACAGAGTTAATTAGTTATTAAAAATATAGTTAACACTTTTTTTTTACCAACAATGGATTAATAAAGATTCCAACAGTTCTGTTCCGCGCTCAAGTTTCGAGGTATTTTTGTGTTTGGACCGCATGTGAGTTCTCTCGATTTTGTTCCTTGTAAAAGGTGTTTTTATAAATTAAGATGTGTGAATGTTGTATATAAACTATCATTTGCCTTGATTCTCAAGCGATGTGCGACTTTTTAGATATATAGGAACACGATTATTACCTCTTGTGCATTAAAAATATTTGGTTAATAAAAGAAGTGGTAAAACATTTCTACTTATAACATAACAAAAAAAAAACACAATTTAAATAATAATCAACGAGACAGGCTAACAAACTTTGATTCAAAAGGCAAAAATTGTTATATTAATTTTGAGGATTTGTCTAATATACTAATATAGTCTTCAACAAAAGAGTTCAAAGATGGACCCGTCATTTTTAATATAATAATTAATTTTTAAAATAAAAAAGGGTAACAAATGTGATATATTTACTAAAAACTATGAAGTTTGCCTTTTGGAATTTTTCTAAGTTTATATTAGAAACACGCATATTTTGAAGTCCTTCAAACATTTAAATTGCGCCATAAAAAACAAATATATACAAATTTAATTAAATATAAAAATACAAATAAAGTGTTTTTTAATCACAAATAAAAAAAGTTAGTTTATCCCAACCAAAAAAAAAAAAAAAGTTAGTTTATTTACGGATTTGAATTAATAAGATTTTATGATATGATTCTTTTCCTACTTTAAAGTTTAACCTATGTGAATATTGTGACATTTCATATCACCTCATTTTTTGTGAATTTTCTTTTACTAGTACTACTGTACTAGTATGGTGGCATAATCTAATTAATATTGTGAGCTACTCTGCATCCAAAATTACGCAAACAAACAATAAGAAAATCTTCATGAAATCCTACCGAATATCACAAGAAGTTGTTTGCTTACCTGAAATTGGACGCAATGTTGACATGGCCCAAGAACAGATCCAAAAATTAGTTTGCAATTAATTCTCAATTCAAATTAGGAAGAGAGAAAAAGAAAGGAAGAAAAAAAAGGAAAAAAGTATCATATTCTTAGATCTTCAATTGTTCACTTCGGGTAAACATGTCACATCACTCAATAGGAGTATCATAATTGAAAATTTGACTAACCAATCGTTAGTTTGTCTAGTGGTAATTTAGCGCTAGATCGACTTAGTAAGAAGGACCGCGATTCAATCCATTCACAACTACGATCGAGAGGGGGCTGAATACTAATGGTAAAAAAAACTTAAAAATCTGAACAAGAAAATAGAAACGAAAAAAATAGATTAGAAGGACCAGAGGTGGCCTCAACACATGTGCGACGGCATCGGACCTCAAAATTTTGAGGGCCTCAACTCAAAATTTTGAGGTCCTATAATATTACTTATATATTATTTATACCTATAAAATATCAAATGTATATTAATAGATTATTTTTTAGGCCATAAAATAATAGTTATATATTGTTAATGTTCATAAAATATCATATGAGTATCAATAGATTAGTTATCTATACTCTTAAATATAGCTCTAGTCCATTTTAATCTTTGCATAAAATTTAATCTTAGATTAAGATGTTCTTTTTTGACGTTATATACAAAAATAATTATTTTGTATTTCTTGTCCCATTTGATTTAATGCAATTAGTTTAATATTGATAATTTATATATTTACAACAATAAGAATGATTTTTTTTATATGTTAAGAGACCACTTTTATATTTTGCACAAAGCCTCCAAAAATTCAGAAACGCCCTGAGAAGGACCACTATGCATACAAAAGTGTTATAATAAAACATTACATTAATAAAGAAAATAACATTTATGTTTATATGATAAATAGTAGAGGGACAAGAAATAAATAAAGGTTGGAGTTGGGACCAAAATGAGGTCCCGTATAGTTTTATTTGAAATCTTAGGTGGGTCCAATCAAATATAATCTTTTGTAGGGTCTCAAACCCATATTCATCTATTGTTAAATAGAAAATCAGATTTTACCAAAAAATAAATAAATAAATAGAAAATCAGATGTGTTCTAATGAACATAGCTCGAGATATCGTATTTTATATGTAAAAGTTGAAGTTTGAATTTCATTCGCTTCACTTATTCACTTTAAAATAGCTAAATTTCTAACCATTGAACAACTACTTAACCAAAAAAATAATAACTGAATTTTTACATCTGTAGATTTTTACATTCACGCATTTGAAATATTACTCATCAATTGATTAAAATTAGACAATAAAAAAACTTTTGTTTTTAATTTATATTTAAAATATCAAATTTGAATTTATTATCTAATTTTCATTAAACAATATTGACATCTCAAATGCGTGAATAGAAAGATTTAAAATGCTTGAAAAATATTATATATCCTATTAATATTTGGATTTTTTCCCATCAAAGGTGTCTAGAAAGAAAGTTTTTCTTCAACCGAGCAGAAAATTTGTCTAGCCAAATCTAAAAATTATTGTTTCTTTTTTATACAAAAAGAGAGTCAAAATCTAAAGAGAGGGAAAAAATAAACTTAGAAACTAACTGAACACTAACGAGACAAGCAAACGCTAAAATATCATAAAAAATGAGATGTTAAAGCCCACGAGGAGGAACCTAAAAAATATGCAACTCAAGATTTTAAAGTTAAATTGAAATTAGCAAACCAATCAATTTTTTTTATTTTTATTTTAAAAAGTCAAAGAAATATATTAAACAATTTAAGCACAATGAGTGCCTCTGAACTTGGCAATTCATGTTCTTGAGATCCCGAATGCGTCTTATTAAAATCGGAATCCTTTCAGTAACAATGCAATTTTCTATGATCATGTCAACTAACACTTTCTGTTGAATCGATTTCCACTCGAAGATATACTTTTTTCACACTTGATTGCAGGAGGACCCAATTGTTCCCTGCTACGTGTTTGTTCTTCTATGTGTATACCTAATTATATTTTGACAACGAGGACATAGTTTTAACGTGGTAGCACATGAACCGTCAGATCACGTCACTATCATGTACAATCATATAGTACGTTGGTTGTTTCCTTGCATAGCATTGTAAAGGACAGTTTATTTTTGGTACATACCGTAAGGATATGGGAAGAGCATCTATTTCACTTTTTCCAAATAGGTTTGATCTCTCCACAATGAGAGTACCTACTAGAGATTTATAGCATTCACCATCTCTCTACTTTTGAATGTTTAATATTTTAGTAACAATTCTTATGGTTCGTTTGATCTGTAAAATATAAATACTAGACAGAACAGTACAGTACAAGATAATACAAGATAGAACAGCACAGGACAAACGTTTAAGGTATTGAACAAACTTTGTGTTGTACGATGTTTGGTGGACAAAAGGTTATTTTGGTATTTTAGACAACTTGTGTTGAGAACAAAAAGTTGTCCTATAATTCTGTAGGGACAAGAATTTATTAAAAATAACAAGAGGTAATTAATTTATCCCTAAATGAAGAGTACATATTAGTACTCAAACCATACAACTAGGCCAAAAAGGATTACAATCAATGCTCCTCTTAGTCAAATACTATACTCAAACCCATATGCTTCTTAATTTTATAAAGGAAGCATTATCTATATCACCACGTGAATAAATCGACAAATAATTTTTTAAAAAGTATAAGAGGTACTCAATCAGACAACTAGGCCAAAAATTAAGGATTACAACCAAAAAATTATATGCTCCTCTTAAACTAAAAGAGATGCTTTCGATCGATCGCGGATACTGCCCCCCTCTCCAATACTTTATTCAAACCCATGTGTCTCGATTCTTAATTTAATAAAGGAAACATTATTGTATCGCCATGTAAACGATTAGACAAATATACAATTTATTACTCCCTCCATTTTCTTACAAGTGTCCAATTAGAATGATAACACCAAATTAAGAAAGTGGATTTTTGCACCTTATCTTCCTATTATACCTAGAGATGGGAATAGGCTAGGCCGAGCTAGGCTTTGCCAAGCCTGAGTCTGGCCTGCCAAAATTTTTAAGGCATGTGGCCTATCATAGGCTTATCTTTTAGGTCTGAGTCTGGCCTTTTGAAAGCCTAATGTGACATGTTAGCTTGTTTAATAGCCTATTTCACGTGAACATATTTATATTTATTTTTAAGTATACTTATGAAATGTAATAAATCAATGTCCTTTTGATATTTAACATGATATGTTAGAGACTTTGAATATATATGTCATCATATTTCAATTCTAGTTTATAATAATACATTTATATGTGTGAAAAACTATTGTCGATTAATAAACTTAAACTACTAAAAAAGTTAATAAATTTATAATTTAATCAAAGTACAAATTTTAATATATAAATATTGTGCATATTAATTTAAATAGGCCGGTCTAATAGGCTAAAAGACTTTTTTAATGGCCTGTAGCCTGACCTATTTAATTAAATAGGCTTATAAAAAAGTTTTGGTCTGCTCTATTTAAAGAAACTAGAACTTTGACCCATGCGGTGCATGGGTCTAATTAGGTGTAATATGTAACAATAAAAAATAAAATACAAAAATTCTAAGAGCATTTTCAATAAGAGTAGTATAGGGAATTTCATGGACTAATTATTCTATATTTATTTATGTGTTTATTTTATATTTTATATATTTTTTAAATAATTTTGGAACCCCATCGTTTTGTTTACTTATTAAAAAAAAAATTGCTGATAACTAAAGGTTAAAAAATTGATGATAATTAAAGGTTATAAAAAAACTAAAGACATAATCAATAACATAAACTTAAGTAGACATCCATAAATAAATAAAAATTGTGATTAATTCCGCCGTTCAAATTTATTGAAGACAGGGTTAACATATTAGGATTCCTAAATTCTTTCATAATTGAAGCACATGTTTTAGCGGTTGAAAGGTTTTATTGTAAGTAAGGGATGCAGGTTCGATGACAAATCTGTATTTTTTTAATATAAAGCTGCAATAAAAAGAAAGAGAAAATGAGAGGGGAAAAAATTTAGTTTAGGGTTAGCTTATGTTAGCAAGCTTATAATATAAGAGATTATCGGTTTTTAATTGTTTAAATTGTGCAATGAAAATTGATGGTGCTTAATTATCGTATGAAATCTTTCCTATGAAAATTGATGGAGCTTAACACTTTGTGGACATAATTTAAATCACAATTGGTCTGCTAGTGCATATTGTATCAATTGATCATCGGTTAATATTAAATATGCAATGTTAAAATCAAAATAATGAATGTGATTAATGACATAACTATAATTGTGTTTGGTTGTATTGCAAAAAAAAAATTGATTTAGCAGAATTGAGTTTGATAATAACTTTTCAAATTACACGTGATAATAACTTTCCAAATTTCACATAATAATTATTCTCTAAATTTATTACACGTGATAATAACTTTCCAAATTTCACATAATAATTATTCTCTAAATTTATGATCCGATAGAAAAAAAATCATTGATCAGGAAAGACATAAAAATATTTCGTGATGAATAATATAGTCAACAATAATTTTGATATGATATACTTTTAAAATTGATGGTGCTTATCAATTATTGCACATAATTTTAATCACAATTGATATACTTGCCATAGTGGTTGGAAATATTGCCTTGCGTTGAAGGGTTGCGAGTTCGAATCATAGTCAAGACAAAATTGTATTATTTTTTAATAAAAATTGCAAGATAAAATGGAGGGAAAACAAATTAGGGTTTAGAGTTTGCTTGTGTATACAAGCTTATAATATAAAAGATAGGTTGGGTTGGCCTGAGCCTATGTAGGTTAGGCATTACGGCCTAGTAGGCCGGCCTGACCTGTTTCCACCTCTAATTATACCCTCATCTTAATTCACCAATAAATTCCTTCTTTTTTTTTTGCACTCTTTCAAATAAATTTATTAGTTTGCACCTAGTACTCATCTTATTTAAATCTTCAATGAACCATTATTATAGATAACAAATTCTGTTTAAATCTAAATATAACAAGGAAGCAACAAACTTTCCTATCGTAAAAAAAAACAAAGTTTCTTTTTAAAAAAAAAAAAAAACTTTAGTTTTTCAAATATATATAGAAAATATATTGAAAAAGATAACAATAATTAACAAAGGGTATAATTGATAAATCATATTCTTAAAACACAAACTGGACAGTTAATTACAAATGCTAAATATAATAAAATTGGACGCTTTATAAAAAAACGGTGAGAGTAAAAAGTATAAGAGGTGCGTAAAAAAAATAAAAAATAAGCGGTACTCAATTTTCCCCTATAGGAAGAGTACATATTAGTACTCAAATGAGCAACTAGGCGAAAAAGGATTACACCCCAAACACTATGCTCTTAAACCAATATTATCCTCAAACCCATGTGACTTGCTTCTTAATTTAATAAAGGAAGCATTATCTATATCGCCACGTGAACGAGTCGACAAATAAATTTTTAAGATTCTAGTATTTGTTGAGAATATAGCAAGTGTGAGTTTGTGAAAATAGTCTCACATTGGATAGGAATGTGGTGACTTGAGCATTTATAAGTGGGAGAACCCACTCACCTATCACCTTAAGGTTTTGAGTGAACAAGTGGTGTGTCTCCCAAAAAGGCGTGTTGCTCAAAAGAACAAGTGCCACAAAAGTGAATGCTCCTCGCTTGACCCTCTCCCGATTGTTGCGCCAACAAATGGTATCACGAGCCTTTGGTTTCAAGAAAGGGACCGGCTTACTTGTATCGAAAAGTACCCCACATGGTCATGAGTAAGTGTCTCACATGTGGGTAAAAGAGTGTTCCGTTGAAGTGAGTCAACGGCGGTACAAAGTGTATGTGGAAGAAAGAGCTTCCACTTTAGGGGGAGCATTGTGGACTCACACTTGAGGGGGAGTGTTGAGAATATAGCAAGTGTGAGTTTGTGAAAATAGTCCCACATTGGATAGGAATGTGGTGACTTGAGCATTTATAAGTGGGAGAACCCACTCACCTATCACCTTAAGGTTTTGAGTGAACAAGTGGTGTGTCTCCCAAAAAGGCGTGTTGCTCAAAAGAACAAGTGCCACAAAAGTGAATGCTCCTCGCTTGACCCTCTCCCGATTGTTGCGCTAACAGTATTTAGGTAGAAAGATTATTGTATGTTTAGTTTTGTTGGTAGACATGACATTATATATGTAAAGTGGGAGTTTGAACTCCCCGAACATTCTATGCATATATTTACTTTAAGAGTCAAATTCTATATACTAAACTATTTGGTACGATATATTCATGTAGAAAGAAAGAGACACTAAAAATATGAATTAAAAAAAATAAAATAGCATGAATTTGGTACGATATATTCCCACTTTATTTCAAATCACCAAAAATTCAATCTAATGTCTCATAAAAAAGGGGGACAAATTGATCTGCTATATCATATTCATGTTATGCATATGATTTGTTTTTGGCAAGATGTGCAGGGGCGTCTCCGAGTTTTAGGAGGTTCTGTGCAAAATATAAAAGTGGCTCATTTAATAAAAAAAATTAAAAAAATTATTGATTTAAATTGCATATAATATAAAAAAAAACATTCTTGTAAACATATAAATTATCAATATTAAATCTTACATTAAATTAAATGGAACAAGAAATACAAAATAATTATCTTTGAATATAACGTCAAAAAGGAACATCATAATCTAAGATTAAATTTTATGCAAAGATTAAAATGGACTAGAACTATATTTACGAGTATAGATAACTAATATATTGATACTCATGATATTTATGAACATTAACAATATATAACTATTATTTTAGGGCCTAAAAATTAATCTATTAATATACATCTGATATTTTGTAGGTATAAATAATATATAAATAATATTATAGGATCTCAAAATTTTGAGTTGAGACCTCCAAAATTTTGAGGCCCTATGCCGTCGCACACCTCGCACATGTATGCGAGCCTCCGAATCTATTAAGATCTCATATTTGAAACTTTGAGAAACACCACCCTAAGATCATGTGGGAAAGAAATAATTAACATCATTTTTTTCATGGCACAAACCATTACGAATACGTGAGAGATAAGAATTATTAAAAAGAAAAGATAGGGAAGAAAAATAAAAATGAAAAAGTGAATGCATGAGCGGTCCCCATTCTATTAACGTGATTATAATGTTGGATTTTACCGACTTTGATGTCTAAATACAAATGCATGCATTTGCATTGACCCGTTTCTTTGTTCCAAATTAAGACATGTGAACCACATTTATCGATGCAAGAAAGAGTGGAGGAGAGTGGCACAATTGATAGATATTTGTATCCCTTATAGACTAATCATTTCGTCAAAGGTTCGATTCTCGATCGATGCATATGGAAAAAAAAATGTTGGCTATTGCAGTTATGCATATAGCATACCTTATTTAATTTGCAGAACAAATAAAAGTGCATTATAAGCTACGTACTTATCTGTATAGGATTAGTTTTTGTAGTTGCGTCCAGAATATACTTCGAGGAACTAGTCTTCGCAGTTAATGTTGAGATTTGTATAATGCATATTGGAGCAATTCTTCCATAGTCACTACCATTTGGTCTCCTTGTTTGATCACACTCACATATTTAGAAAAATGTAGAAAGGGAAATGAATTAAATATTATGTATTTTTAATATAATTAAATGATCAACCATTTTTGTGAGTATTTTTCTGCATATTGTCATTTAGACAGTTCCTCGTTCTGCAAGTAACAAATTAGTTAGTTGTAATCTATTGCTTATGTGTCAAGTAATAGTTATGTTTGTTAGCTAGAGAGTTAATAACCACTTTTGAGTTTGTTAGGGTGTTAGTTAGAAACTACCTTTGTAGCTTGTGTGTTAATCAATTCCTATAAATGCTTAGATTAATTTATCATTAGTAATTGTAATTGTGATTTTGACCCTAAACAATTCATTCATTGTTAAACCATTTTCATTGTTCTTCAGTCTTCTCCTTGCTCATGCATTTGCATTTTTTGGTTTTTCTGTGTTCCGACTCATAAGCGCGTTCGCGCCAGAGACTATGTGTGTGTGCTTGGTTTGATCTTTTGCTGCTTCTACCCAAAAAGAAAGTTACTTGAAAGAAACTTACAAACAATGTTAGCCTCCTGTAAATGAGATTAAGAGGTCTCTACACCTCTATGATGCTTTATTCTTCAATGAAAATAGCATAAGTAGTTGAAATATCATAGTTAACAAGTATTTGTTAAGCTTCTAGCAGTGATGGATTTGTGTAGTACACTATAGATTCTGAGTTCGATTTCAAGTTCATTGTAAATAAAAAAAATAGTTGCAAAATTAACTTCATTAATAATTTATGCTATAACAACAAAGAATTCAAAATTAACTTCTTTAATGCATTTTGTCAAACACTTTGTATACATAAATATCACTAAAATTCCTACCAAATAATTCAACCCAACAACTACCATATTATGATATTAAAACTCATTTCTTGGTTTTGGTTCATAGGCTGTTCGGGTAGATTTAACACTTTCTTGTATTCTGATTGGTGTGCTAATCCCTTAGAATGTATTCTTAATATCTAAGTTTTTTTTTTGTATTGTAAGGATTTGAGTACTCCTTATACTCCTCATTAATACAAATTTTGATTATCAAAAAAAAATATTATGATATTAAAACAACAAACCCTTATACAAAAAAAAAAAAAAAACCTTATTATAATCATTTTCAAACATAAACCTTAAAATCTATAACTACAAATTATATTTCTTTTGATATCAAAGAGGAAAAAAAAGAAGAGGGCTATTGCCCATATAACAACAAATTTCAACCTAACCCATAAATTATCATTTTACAAATTATAAATTAATTTGCAACAAAAACCACTTGTTGTGTTGATCACGTTGGATAGATGATAAAGGATGATTGAAGTGGATGGAATGACTTAGATTGATTAAGTTCTTTCTCATCCATCATGTACTGTTAATCAAACTTGAATATCATGTTAGTTGTCAAATGAATAACATATAACAGGCTTCAACCAATTTTATCAATTGCAAAAGAACCACCAAACCCCAAACGAACACGAATATCTTCAACTTTATTCGTATGAACAAGAGTTTTACATAAAAAAATTACATCAGGCTTGTATTTCCGAACGAGGTCTTGAATGGTGGGAACTACACTCGGGTTGCCTAGGCCCCGACAGTTCCAACTTAGAATACTCATTTTTCTCGACAGGCCTGCTTGCCAAGACCTGCGATAAAAAATTATGTTTACCCTTGTCTAGTGTGTGTTCTTCATTGGACTCCTTCCCACCAGAAGCACATTAGCTTCCACGTCATTCACTATAATTAAGTTGGACTACTAATTAATTCTGCAATATTTTTTTTTTGATGTTTTCTTTTCCCACCTCCCATGAATCTTTTATACCCCCAATATTCCAATTTTGCCCTTGCAGAAAAATTCCGTTCGCAGAAACCAAATTTTTTCTAGTGCAAATTCAGAGTAAATTTCGGTTTAAAAACCGAAATTTGTTTTCAAGGCAAAAAAAAACTTCGGTTTCTACGAACCGAAGTTTTTTTAAGGGCAAAATTGAAAATTCAAGAGGGATAAAAAATTCACGAGGGGTGGGAAGAGAAAACATCTTTTTTTATGATAGTGGGCCGAAGCCCAGCAATTAAATCTTTTTCTTCTCTTTCGGTTTTTCTTCCACATTCAATGCGAAATTTGATTGGCCATTGAATGTTACTATATACTATTAATTATGGTAATTAATTACATTACATGCTAATGCTACGGTGGACCACCTTCACAAGTGGTCCATCATAGATAAGTGATCTATCGAATATGAATTTTACGAAATTCACTGTTGGATTGAAAGTTTATATCGTATAGATCATTCATAAATTTTTTAATTTTTTTTTAAAATCATTTGATATGTTCCGTTAATCTTGATGTGTCTCAATAACATATCAAATGATTTTCAATTTTTCTAAATTTTTTTATGGATGATCTAAACTTTTAATCCAATGATAGATTTTATAAAATTTGTATTTATTATAATGTTATTCATTAATAATCCACCATGAACCACTTGATGAAGTAATCCATATTAGAATTTACCTAGATTACATAGTATTAATGAAAAGCAGCGACTGCGCTGCTAATTAGAGTGAAAAGAAAGAAACAGCGGCGGCTGTGTCAAAGGACAAAAATGGTTTGGTCAGGGACAGAAATGGAAATTGAATAAATTGTGAGAATAAATAATCCAGTGTACTTGTTCCTCACGAAACTTTATCTTGTTATTATTGGTTATCTAGATCCTCTCTCAATCATCAACATCTCACTCAATCTCAACCACCTTGGCTCCACATTTCAACGCCTGAATCATGGCAACAGCATCTTCTTCAACAATTCCAAACCTATCCTTAACATTCAATTGCAAAACCTACGTTGATCTCAAACCTTCATTACCGAACTATTTCAGTTTCTCTTCATCGAAGCTTCGACGACCTCCATGTCTTTTCACTGTCAGAGCTAGCGACTCAGATTTCGAGGCTGCCGTTGTTGCCGGTAATGTACCGGAGGCGCCTCCTGTACCGCCTACACCTGCTGCACCTGCCGGAACACCGGTGGTTCCTTCACTTGTAAGTATTATTGTTACTGCATTGCTGATAAATGAGTAAATTGATTTTGATTCATTCATTTTTTCTGTTTGTTGTTTGTCACAGCCACTTCAGAGGCGTCCTCGTCGGAATCGAAGGTCGCCTGTACTTCGATCGGCGTTTCAGGAAACAAGTTTATCACCTGCTAATTTTGTGTACCCGCTTTTTATACATGAAGGTTTGTTTTGTTATTGCTTTTGAAGAGCTTTTAAAAGATTGAGCTTTTGGGCTGTGATTATGTAATAGTGGCCTAAATACTTGTCAGACACTCAGACTGTTTGAGTGAACTTATCAAACAGCTTATGGCATGTTGATAAGTTGTTTTTGGCTTATTTTCATAAGCATGCTAAGATAGCTTATGAAAACAACTTATAGTTTGTACGAAAAGAATATAACTTTATTTTATCTTTTGTTGTTGAATAGTATACATAAGTGCTATGCTATAAGTTGCAAATAAGGATGTTTATCCAAACAAGGCCTATTTGATTTTAGATTATTATCCAAACAATTGCAGGTGAGGAGGACACCCCAATTGGGGCTATGCCTGGATGCTACAGGCTTGGCTGGAGACATGGACTTGTGGAAGAGGTTTTTATCTGCTTTCTCTCTCTCTCTCAACCATGTTTAATGGGAGATTATGCAGACTTTTTTCTTTTGCATAATTTTATTTCAATGTTCACAATTTATTTATTTTTGCTTTCATGCTAATTCTATGGTATACAAGATAAGTTATTCATATCTACTTTATGGATTAGCTTTCACTGTTTAAAGTATTATTTAAGCTACGTTTTAGAAGTTTCATTCTTCTCTAATTTGGTCTAGGAGTTTAGACAGATTTGAATCTTCCTAAGAATTTGACTTTTTCTAAGCATGCCATGATGGGGAAAATTTGCAGACTTGTTGGGTTTTTTACTTCCCTTGCTGAATCTTATCATTATAAGTTATAACTGATAAGTACACTGATTCGCATTGACATGAAGCCTTTTCTTTTTTATCTTTTAAACTGCTTGGTGATGGTGACATTGTTCTTGCTATTCCTTATTGAATTTTAGTTTAATTTCGGTGCGCATTTCATAATTTAGATTGCAAAAGCACGGGATGTTGGTGTTAACAGTGTTGTGCTCTTCCCCAAAATTCCAGATGCTTTGAAGGTTCTATTCTCTGTCCTACATAGAATAAGTTTTTAGTAGAATAAATTCAATCTAGTATAACAGGTTTCCCACTTTAGTCTCCCACAGGTGATGAAGCATTCAATGAGAATGGTTTAGTTCCTCGGACTATACGGTTACTCAAGGATAAGTACCCAGATCTTGTAAGTGAACATAGTTCTTCTGATTTGAAAATGTCATCTTTTTCATTTTGTGTTTGTCAGAAAATTAATCCATTATCCTTTCTTGTTCAATTTCTCTTCAGATTATTTACACAGATGTTGCATTAGATCCGTATTCGTCTGATGGACATGATGGCATTGTCAGAGAAGATGGTATGCTAAAAAATTTGTCTTTTGTACTTTGAGTTGAAAATCTTTTATTCAAACCTATTTTGTTACAAACATGATTCACTGGCTTAATAATTCATAAGAAATGCCTCTTTTATCTAAACATTTTACATTTGGATGATGGAATTTGTAAGTCATGCCAGAGCAGACTTCTAGCTTTAGTTTAATCCTTGCTGAATATGTTTTTCGTGTGTGTAGCTTTAATTATTCCTGGAAAAAATATTAAAAAAGAAATTGCCAGAAATTAAGTTGTGCCTTTATCTCCTTCCTGTATGAATTTCTGTATAAAATCAGGATCTATTCTGCGTTATTTGAACTTTTTTTGAAGGAAGTGGCAAATGGCCTGTCTTGATTGCAGTCACTTAAGTACTGATTATAACGTATATCCTTAATATCTTGTAGGAGTTATTATGAATGACGAGACTGTTCATCAGCTTTGTAAACAAGCTGTAGCCCAGGTAACATAACTACATGTTTCATGTGTACAACTTCTCAAAAAACCTAGGAAGGTTAATGGTTGAGCATTGTTAAATGGTGAAATCATCATATGTTTCTATGTTCCAAACCTCCTAGTTTTTCTTGACATGCTACTATATCCACACTACACACTTCTATATCCACACTAACATAATTTATTGTCTTTCTATTTTATTTTATAAAAGGCCCGAGCTGGAGCAGATGTTGTCAGCCCCAGCGATATGATGGATGGCCGGGTAGGAGCAATGCGATTAGCTCTCGATGCTGAAGGCTTTCAGCACGTTTCTATAATGTCATATACAGCAAAGTAATTTTATGACTTGGCCACTTCTTTTTCCTTATCTTGCTTTCTGTTTATGCCAACATGCATTGGAATTTACTGAAGATTATATCAGTGGATGTTGCAATTAGTTTCATGCATTCTTTTTCTTGTCAGTTATATAGCTCGGTCCTAAATTATGCCATTTATCTGTTTCCAACAGGTATGCAAGTTCATTTTACGGCCCCTTTAGAGAAGCATTGGACTCAAACCCCCGGTTCGGAGACAAGAAGACGTATGTGTTATCTTGAAATTGAACTTAGTATCAAATATCTAATCTATTTTACAATATTGATTCTTACTTTACCATAAATTTGGTTTGGCTGAACAAAAGCTATCAGATGAATCCAGCAAATTACAGAGAGGCATTGACTGAGATGAGGGAAGATGAATCTGAAGGAGCTGACATTCTCTTGGTTGGTTTAGTTTTAATTATGTCTCTTTATGTGTATGATCATAGATAGGAATGGAACTCATCTTATGCTCAATTTTTATACTGACTTTTAGAAAATTTTGATGTGCAGGTGAAGCCTGGTCTTCCTTATTTGGATATCATTAGGCTGCTTAGGGATAATTCTCCTCTGCCAATTGCAGCATACCAGGTTCTTCTCTGGCCCATTCTAGCTCTAGGAAAAATAGTTTTGCCGAAAAGTTGATATATTCAATTAACATACTCATAACAGAAGTCTGTTGATAATAGCAAAAGTGACCCTTATATTTTTATATCGAGCCGGGGCACAAGTTTTATGGTTGCTTCAACAGTTAAATGTTCTTATGTTGTTCTGCTGTTACATGTCATCAATTTTGATCTAATTCTTTCCAAAAGTGATTGATTGGCAATTGTTTGTGTAGTGTGATTGTTCTAGTTTTGGAATATAAACAGCACATATGTTTATAACATTTTTAACTGCTATAACAAATTAACAATATTTTAAGTACAAAGTTGCTCAATATTTTAACTTGAAGAAGCTTGTTTGATATTCTAATTCAATAGTTTCTTTGAAACACTTCTGTTGTAATAAATTTTGGCAGTTTGTGTGTTCTAGAAAGATTAGTCAACTTTCTTTTTAAAACTTTCTTTTTAAAATCAGCTGGTAAAGAATGGGAACAAGTATAAAACATACAAATGTTGTTCATCGTAGATATTATGGATACATGATGCTTCATACCCTACCCTTAAGTTTAAAGCTATCAATTTCAGAAAAAACCTTGACATAATTTTATGTGAATAAGATATGTTTCTGCATAGTTTGAAAACGTGTTGTTTTGCTTTATTAATTTAACTGCCCTTTATTCATATAATCATTCCGAATTCATGGAACAGGTTTCTGGTGAATACTCGATGATAAAAGCTGGCGGTGCTCTAAAAATGATTGATGAAGAAAAGGTTATGATGGAATCATTATTGTGCCTCCGGCGAGCAGGTGCTGACATCATCCTTTCATATTTTGCTCTACAAGCTGCTAGATCTTTGTGTGGAGAGAAGAGGTGAGATTCTTAAAATAGATAGGGCAATTTTCATCCTAGAAGGCCGATGAGCTCGAAGCATTTGCCAGTATGCAGGGTTCAAATAATATGCTTAGATTATTTTCCCCAATGTGTTATTGTAGTTTTTGTCAACCCATTATCTTATAAACGGTGTAATTTATTCATCTGCAGAATAATTAGTACGGTATAATCGATAGAATGTACTCAACTGCAGAACAATGAGAACTATAATGTTTAGTGCTGAAATAAAGTCAATTTTTTGCAAGGAATGTTTATGTTCCATTAGCTTCTCTTTGTCATATAGAATGCCGTTTATAGTATAAATCATACAATGGAGGATATGATTGGTGCAGCTACTTGATTTTGTAATAGCAGATCTCACGAACGGTCGACTCTAAGTGACATGGATTCAGACTCTAAGTATCGATAAAAGTAAATTGCATAACCATACTAACTATTCCTTTGTTTACTCTCTTATCCTCAGTCCGCTGGCATTGTAAGTTTTGCCAGTATAGCGGAAGCCTAATCTCAATAGAATGTGCTTATAAATTATTAATAGTTTATACTAAAGGACATCTTCAGAAACGGTAAACAGATTTTTTACATTTATATATTTCCTCCAACCCTCCCTCTCTTTTCTTTCCTATTTTGAACCTACCTTCTACACAAAGAAATGATAACCTGGTTTCTACCATTCCAACCTCAAGCAACAAATAAACAGAGAACATGAGGCGGAAGGATAAACTAGTGTACCAGTTTTGTACAAAATGGAATGGATTGTTCCAATATTAACCATGTTCGATGAGGTACCTCTCTGCAACAGTGGCATGAACAGAAGCTCCGATTGGTAGAGCATCTTCATCAATCATGAAATGCGGAGAGTGTGCCGTGTGAATAGAGCCTAGTGTTTCATTCATTATCCCTATGTAAAAGAAAGCTGAAGGAACCACCTGAGAGTAAAAAGAGAAATCTTCAGCACCCATCACAGGTGAGACTACTCTGAAATTCTCTTGACCCAGCAAATCGATGGACACTTTTTTCACATGCTCATACATTTGGTCATCATTAACCATCGGAGGGTAAATAGTGTACTCTTTTTCAAAGAAGTCAACTTCTGCAGAGCACCTGTAGACACTAGTCTGTTCCACAATCACCTGTTTGACAGTTGGGACAACAATAGAATACAAGGTAAGCTCATTCAGTCATTTGAACTCACGTTTTTAGTATAATGGAAGTAGAAATGGTGATACATTTATATAGCCAAGTCACCAACCTGCTCTATTCTTTTTAGCAGATGGTAAAAACTGCTGTTAGAAAATGCTCTGAAGGTCCCACCGATGACCACCTTATCTGCTATCATGTCATGACTATTGCCTCCATTAAAGACAGTTATAGACACAACCTGAGTTGTAATGGGAGCCAAATAGTTAGTTAGGGAAGGTATGCAAGCAAAACTTAGAGAAGAATACACAAGATTAAAATTTTGTTAAAAGGGGTATATATGAGGTAATACATGTGAATCCAATGGATTTGATTCGCGGGAGACAATGCCCTGTAAGCTTATAACTGCAGCTGAAGCGGCCAAAACTGGATCAGCATACTGGTGCGAGTTCGCAGCAAGGGAGCTTTTCCCACTAATCACAGCTCTGAAAAAACCACAACCAGCCAACAGGGGTCCAGGCCTCGACCCAATTACACCTGTTGGAAGTTGATGGGATACATGAACTGCAAATATAGCTTCCACATCCTCCAAAGCACCATCCTGTATCATTCGTTTTGCACCATTACCGGCTTCCTCTGCAGGTTGAAATAACAGAATTACAGTCCCCTGTAATGACACAACAAAAATACTGATTAAGAGCTTATGTTATAGAGGATGTGAAGTATGAAATTTAGTTTAGTGATAACTATAATTTACAAGTAGCTCTATCAAAAAATAATACTCCAATTTACAAGTAGCTTATCACGCAAATCAGAAACTCAGAAAAAGAAAGGTTCTTCCAAGTTTTAAGTGCATGTCAACAAGTGAAAATATTTCATGAAACTTGGGCATTTTATTGAAATTGTGATTTTCAAATTTCAATGGCTTTTGCTGCACTTTTGCAAATGACCACTCCCTATTTTAAAATCAACTTTTAATGAAAGTTCTGAGCGGCAGAGCGGGTAACTTGTCTGGTTTGCATTCATTGTGCACAATGCTTGAACTTTTCCGGCAGTAGCTACCAATTGAATTACTTTTACAGGGTAAATAATCTTAAAATACTCTATATGTTCCTAATTATAAGTAGCCATTAGCTTTTTTTGGGTTGGTACATTGGTATTGGTTTGGGACATGGGAGTGTGCTCCTTTTGAAGTCTGAGGTTCGATTCTCTCTGGTGCCAATTTGGATGGGCTAATTTAGATT
This sequence comes from Trifolium pratense, assembly GCF_020283565.1. Classification (NCBI taxonomy): domain Eukaryota; kingdom Viridiplantae; phylum Streptophyta; class Magnoliopsida; order Fabales; family Fabaceae; genus Trifolium; species Trifolium pratense. The sequence goes on from NC_060060.1 coordinate 55,693,388, forward strand.
CTTCAAAAAAAAAAATATAAGTAGCCATTGGAAAAAATATATAAGTTATCATATTTTTAATAACAAATACTTTCAAATCCACACTATTTTCTAAATGCATATTATGGGACTATGAATCTATGGAATCCAAAATTTTAACTTTATGAGGTATATTTACTTAAGGAACAAACCTATAAAATTTTAAATACATAAAATTAAAAAAAATTAATTCTATGGACTTAATTTATTTTATTTTGTTAACTATGGAGCTCAATTTTGAGGTATATTGATTAAGGAACTTCTATGCTACTTATAGATGTTCTTAAGATAAAGATTTCTTTTCTTGACCCAACACAAATGCTAACGAGTGTTTTAATGACATATTAATGAATTTAATAATAAAAAAAATTATCTTCTAAGTGCTGTATTTAATTTAATTTTATTTTTTAAATATTCAATTTGTGACATTCCAATACAGTAAATATTACTATTTCCCAGGTTTCCTTTTGAACTGCCAATGTTTTGTAAAATTTATTCTTATTTATCTATTACTTTAAAATTTTAATTTATTTTTTATTAATTTATTCTCTTACTTTATCAGGAAGGATTGAAAAAAATGCTATATTGATGAGTGAGCCAATAAAAGTAAAAAAGTTTTGAATAAAAAAAATATTAACGAAAATTCATTTTTAATTTGTATATAACAATCTTAAATGACACAATTGAGAGACTAACAAGTAACAAGTGTCCTGAGAATTATAAATTTGCATTTAAATTATCAAATTTTAATAAACATTTTCTTTGTCAAAAATAAAATAAAAAACAAACTAGTACAGGAGAAATGCTAACTTGGGCACAATCCCAAATAATTTTATTTAGGCATACACACATCATTGAAAAAAATTTAAAGATAAAAAAATTAGTCACATCATCTTATATTAATCCATTCTTTTATCTTTTAATTTTTTTAACTTATGTATGTGTGTCTAAGAAAAATTAATTTAGGCTTGTGCCTAGGTAAGAATACCTCCTAGTACAGAGTATATTGTTTAATGTTTAAGCTCACGTGTTAACAAGACTACTTACCCTAAATTTACGTACTAGCCACATCACATCGTCCTTTTCTCTTTAATCGACATAAGCTATCGCTTATCGGCAGCACTATTGAAGTACTACGCACTCTGGCCGATACAAGACAGACAACTTTATTCATAAAGGCCACTTTTGCATTTCTGCACTGTGGCAATAAACACTGAATATTTCCTTAGAACAGGAGGTCTGTGATATTATGTAACATTTTTTGTGGTAACTGAATGAATGACATTTTGTTTAACGTCTGTAAACTTCTCTAACTTGATATATATATTATGTAGTATAAATTAGTGAGACACTAGTATAGTGTATAGATTAAATATTAGTCCTATTAATATATTGTTTTTTCTCATATTATTCGTCTTATATTATTTGCCTCTTTATATAATCGATGAAATATTAATTATTATTTTACTATATATCCTTATTTATACTTAACTACTAGTACTTCATTCACTAAAATTAGTACTCCCTCCGTCTCAGAATGAGTGAGTCATTTGACTATAAGTGCACTATTCACATATCTTACTTTGATCCTATTTTTATATTAATAAATAAAAACAAATATTAGCATATAAGATGTTGTTGGATATCTCGATGAGTATTTTCAAAATATCATATTTTTATAATTTTTACTATTATACAATTAAAAATATTAATCGTCAAAGTTATGAATTGACATGCGTGAAGCAGTCAACTGACTCACTCATTGTGGGACGGAGGGATTAGTATAAAATTCTATTTTATCATTAACACTAATGAGTAATCATTTTGCTAAGATGAATGTTTGGAACACTCTTTAATACTTTAATATTTACTTTCTAATTGATTGAAATTAATATGAAAAACACTATGTTTTCAATATTTTCTCTAACACTCACTCTGTTCTACATTAAAATTAAGGGTCTTACTAACGTGTGCCCTAAGGGTACATGCTTAGAAACTCAAAGGCAGAATTATAACATCATAAATGCAATAATTTGACTTTTGAAAAGTTAAATGAACAATTTTTAAGAAAAATATTTCTATATTAAGTTGTTTATCATGTGTCTCAGCGCTTAGGACACATGTTAACATTTGCCTGAAATCAATATGGCAAACATTTCTTTTTTAATATTCACTCTCTAGTTAAAAATTAATATGGGAAACATTTGCCTATATAGATCTCTCACTTTAAAAACAATTCCCACATATATATATATAAAAAGCAAATGTTAAGAGAAAGTATTGATAAAGAGAATTGCTAAAGTTAATCTCTTTGTAACTCTCCAACACTTGCTCTTTGCGCAACTAAAACGTGACATTGTAAGAGGACAAAAGAGATTCTTTTGCATTTTGTCCCATATTTAAGGGATAGAATAGAATACACAAACTTTGGTTTGACAGCTGGTTATACAGTAGATAGATACCAAACGATTTAAAATTCTTCTGGTTGAAAATACTGTAGTAATAATAGTCCCAAAACAAAAATAGTGGTAAATACTACATGTCTACATGTGCGTCAATATATAAGGGATGAGAGTAAGAACAAACCTTTAATAAATGCTCCCGAGTTTTCAAGATCTTGGCAGCACCAATAAGCATCGCCACATGTGCGTCGTGCCCACAAGCGTGCATTTTGCCAGCTACTTTAGACTTGAACTCCCATTCCACACCTTCCTGGAACGGATCCCAAACAACACATTTTTTTCTTAAGATGGTAAATTTATTAAGGTTTAATCGGTCTTTTAGTCCCTTAAAGATATTTTAAGTTTCATAATGGTTCCTTAAGGAAAAAAGGTCAGGATTGGTCCCTTAAAGACACATTTGTTTCTCAATTGGTCATTTCCATCAATTTTTTACAAAAAATGTTAGTTTTAGTAAACTGAATTGTGGATGTCATTAAGTGTAAGTGGTCCACTAAAAACCTTATTAATTTTTAAAATTTTAACCATTTGAATTTTTTGTTATATTTGGAGTTAAAATTTAACGAAAATGACTAATACGGCAAAAATATATGTCTTTAAGGGACCAATCCGGGTCTTTTTTTTCTTTAAGGTACTAATCCGGACCTTTTTTTCTTTAAGGGACCATTGTAAAACCTAAAATGTTTTTAAGGGACCAATAGACTAATTAAGCCATTTATTAATTATACCTTGATTTCTAAAATGAATCAAAATTTCAGGATAAAAATAAAAAAACATTAGTAAAAGGACCATAGATTCACGGAGTGAGTTTATTATAGCAATATACTTCATCCATAACACTTTATTAACAAAAATACGTTTTTTAAGGTTCATTGTATAATATATCTAGTCAGCCAGATATATAATGAACGTAAAAATTGTATTTTTGCTTATAAAATGTTATGAAGGGGGAAGTAATCAGTACATTAATAATTAAATGAACTTAAAAAGTATATATATATATATATATATATATATGAGATAAAAAAAAGTAACATTTAATTTTAATGAAAACTAAAATTCATTAATTCAAGCAGAGTTTGGTGTCCACAATAAAGGTAAAAACACTTTATGGTTCAAAACAAAAAGATGTAGCCCTACTACTAGTTTTCTACAATAATTTGAACACTACTTTATAAATTAATGAAATCATAACTAATACTCCATCCGATCATTTTTATAAGGAACACTTAGGGCAAAAAATTTGGTCCTTTTTATAAGAAACTTTGACCAATTTTCAAATGTTTTAAATGTTCAATTCCACTTATGCCCTTATTTATTATGAGAGAGAATTTAAAAATAAGTAAGTTAGTTGAATAAAGAGTAATTAAATAAGGGTATACATGGAATAAATTTAAATTTATAAAAGTATTAAATGAAAATAACTATGTTAAATGTGTTTCATTGGTCTGTGTGATTTTTTCAAAATGTTCCTTATAAAAATGACCGGAAGGAGTACTAGTAACAATTAGGAATTAGTAAAAAAAAAAAGTAACAATTAGGAAGGTTATTTTTTTATCTAATAAAAATAGGAAAGTTATCTATAAAATTAAAATACTTAATTCATAATACTCTTCTGTCAAAAAAATATTAACCATGCTACTCATAGTTCAATACACAAAAAACTACACAAATCTAGTACTACATTATCTTATTTTTACTTGCAACATAAAAAATTTCTGACAAAACCCTTTAAAAGATTTAAAGGTTTATCCATATATAGATTCAAAAGTCTGACACACCTTTTAAAATGCATCATTAATGTAAGACAGAAAAAAAGAGACAAAATCAGATCAGGTGCAGTACAATATACTAGTACACGTCAAATCAGATATACTCCGTACTAAGATATTCAGAATCTTGTATGACTTATCGTCTCGAAGACTTTTCTAAATCCAACTCACCCAAACTTTTTAATCATAATCATTTATGAGAAATGAGAAATGTATTAAATTTTAAAATTTTAAATGTACATTATTACTCCATAGCCAAATTTAGGAAACATATTTGTCATGAAATACCAGCATAATTTCACCCAAAAATTAAAATAATTTTTGTGTTTTCTATTATATTAATAGTACTACTAATTCTAGCAAAAAATATAACTAATTGGGAAAAATAAATAATACTACAAAATAGTCAAAAATTGTGGAGTGGAAAGAAAGTGCAACCTGTATGGGAAGTGCATCCATGTCAGCTCTAACTGCAACAAAAGGCGGTCCACCAGTACCGATCCAGGCACGAATACCGGTTTTCGCGAGAGGATACCGATAACTAACTTCCATCAGATCCAACTCTTCTCTAATCAAACGGCTCGTCTCGATTTCCTCAAAAGCCAACTCCGGATTCTCATGAATCTTCCTCCGAACACTTTTCAACCACTCAACTGTCTCCGGCCGCCGTGCTACGTTGAACACCGCCTCCGAACATGCCTCGCTCCAAACTTCGCAGTTTGTTGCCGTCTTCCCTCTCAGCGTCTTGTTTTTGCATAAGGTTATAGTTAACTCTTTGTTATCCCGATCGCTGCATCTCCGATCGGAGAACAAAACGCGGTCGTAAGCGGCGGAAGGTATTTTCACGGCGATTGAAACCGTTAAGTGTTCTAGAATTATAACGGTTATTAAAAATTTGATCGGAAAGTGAAACGAAGAGTTTCGGAATTTCATTTTGTTTTAGTTTTCTGCTGAAAAAACAGAGTAGAGAAAAGAGAGAGAGAGAGAGAGAGAGAGAGAGAGAGAGAGAGAGAGTAATGAAGAAGAGATGAGAGATAGAAAAAGATTATGGAGAATTATAACACGTGGGGATAAAAGAACTTAAAATAATGGACGGAGAGAGAGTGAAAGAGATTACTTTAAATTTATTGATTTGTTGATTAAGAACGGAATTGAAGCACGTGGGTACGACACGGAAGTAAATGTAATGCAGGAACCGCGGTAGGGTGGGTCCAGCCACATTCAGTAGCGTTTACCACCGAAATTAAATGGATGCATAAGCCTACGACACCTAAATTGTCTACTCCCTCCGTCCCAAAAAGAATGACCCATTTTGAATATATGCACTATTCATATATATTGTTTTGACCATATTTTTCTACTAATAAATAAAAATAAATATTAACATATAAGATGTTGTTAGATTCGTCTCGATGAGTATTTTCAAAATATCAATTTTTTATAATTTTTACTATTATACAATTAAAGATATTAGTCGCCAAAGTTATGCATTGGCATGCGTGTTTCGGTCAACTGGGTCATTCTTTTTGGGACGGAGGGAGTATTGTATTTGTACATGTCTGGATAAGTCATAAGCGTTCAGGATTGTTTTGAAAACTGAGGAATTTGACCTTAATCGAAATTTGTCAGTGAAATCAAAGTGATCCAAGTAATAAGGAATTTGATCCTAATCGCGACCAGTCAGTAGAAGCAAAGTGCAACCCTAATCGTGACTTGCTAACACTATAAAGTTCTTATCCTAAAAACAAATGAAAAGTTCTCGAATAGAAAACTCTCAAATTGATAAAATTACACTACAAATCCTTTATCTTATTTTTTTGTAACAGTTTGGTCCTTTATCTTTTTTTTGTAACAATTTGGTCATTTATCTTTTTTTTTTAACACTTTGGTCCTTATCTTATTTATTTATAAAAAATAAAGGATCAACGTGTTACAAATAAAAAAAGATAAAGGACCAAACTGTTACAAAAAAGGGGACTAAAGTGTTACAAATAAAAAAAATAAAGGACTAAAGTGTTACAAATAAAAGATAAAGGACCAAAGTGTTACAAAAAAAATATAAAGGACCAAAGTGTTACAAAAAAAATAACATAAAAGACCTGTAGTGTAATTTTGCCTTGATAATATTCAAGTTGTTATTTGAGAATTACATGAGAGTCATGAAAATCAGACACGCGTACGGCCTAGATGCGCAACACCGCGTAACATGAGAATTGTGGGGGTGTGATGCGGGTGGTAGACCGCTAACACACGTCAAGTGTCTTTGGTCCATATAACTTTCTACACCAATTTCACTATGTGTTAAGTCTATCATTCTAGCACTGGTTCATATAGCTTGCTACACCAATTTGATGCGTCACACTCAAAAGTAACTCAGGCAATGTCTTCAAACAATTCTAATTTATAATTTTTTAATTTAAACTTTTAAAATATGTGAGGGATTGTTGGAAATTTGAGTATATTTCAAAAGTTTAAATTATATTGTGTCTCATAATTTCAAGTGAGAAATATAAAAATATATTTGGCTTAAATGCAATTTTACCCTCCTTGTTTTGATTAAATCAGAATTTTACCCTCCTGTTTTAAAACGCGGACTTTTACCCCCTGTTTTATAATTTTTTGGATTTTGCTCCCCTTAAAATTCTGCTTTCGAGTCACAACTTAAAAAGCTTATCACACAACTCAATTTGGATCAATAATTCACCAAACGTATACCGAAATGACCGTAATCGAGTTATCTTTCCACAGAATCAAACTCACTAAATTTGGAGTTACAAAGAGAGATTAATTACAGTTTTAGTGAAGGTATGTCCCCCAAAATTCTGCACAAAATCTGCTTTCGAGTCATAACTTCAAAACTTCGCATAGAATTCCATTTGGATCCTTAATTCACCAAACTGGTACCGAAATGACCGCAGTCGAGTTAGTTTTCCACAGAATAAACTCCACTAAATTTGGAGTTACAGAGAGAGATTAATTATCATTGTAGTGAAGGTCTGTCCAAATTAATTATTGTATGAAACTACTACTGGTATTTTTGTCATGTCTCTCACTTTGTAGCTCATTTTTTAATAGTATTTACATGTCTGGAAAGCTAACAAAATTACCATTGTTTTCATTTAAATTTCCTCAAATTTGGAGTTACGATGTGTTTGGTAGACGATGTTGAATTTGAAGGTCAGAAGTAGATTTCTGCAAAATTAATAATTAGACAGACCTTCCCTAAAACGATAATTAATCTCTCTTTGTAACTCCAAATTTAGTGGGGTTTGATTCTGTGGAAAGATAACTCGATTACGGTCATTTTGGTATCCGTTTGGTGAATTATTGATCCAAATTGAGTTGTGTGCGAAACTTTGAAGTTGTGACTCGAAAGTAGAGTTTTTGCAGAATTTTAGGGGACATACCTTCACTTAAACGGTAATTAATCTCTCTTTGTAACTCCAAATTCAGTGGGGTTTGATTATGTGGAAAGATAACTCGATTACAGTCATTTCGGTATCCGTTTGGTGAATTATTGATCCAAATTGAGTTGTGTGTGAAGCTTTGAAGTTGTGACTCGAAAGCATAATTTTAGGGAGGGGGGGGGGCAAAATCCAAAAAATTATAAAACAGTGGAGTAAAAGTCCGCGTTTTAAAACAGGACGAGTAAAATTCCGATCAGCGGGCAAAACTGCATTTAAGCCAATATATTTTTATTAAAAAATATTTTATTTTCTATTATATTTATTTAAAATTTTGATTAAATTGACTTGATCTTCTGACATGGAATTCCCTATTTTATAGTATCACTATGTTTTGCTTTTATTTAGGGAATTAATCATAGAATTAAAGTGCCACTTATTTAGATAACCGTTTGGAAAAATACTAATTAAGAGTATTGATTTGTTTTACATGAGAGGGCCATGCTTTTTACTTGGTCGTGATATCTATGTACGCATGCATTTTATAAACATGAAGAAATATATAGCAATTAGCAAGTATATACATGCCCAAAAACTTATGGTGTTTTATTTTCATCTAATGTATTTTCTAATAAGTGTCTGAGTTACCAACCATATCGATATTCTCGTGTTTTGATAGTCTCGACATATTTAACGTCGAGAAGAACCGGTTGTATTTTGGGGGAGTTGCGCAATATTTGCGGATAATTCCTTAGTTCAAGGATTACACGCCTCCGGTTATTTATTTTCAGCCATCCAGGCCAACACACATCACATAGTACTTCATCTTTATATCCTCCAATTGTGAACGACACTCGTACTTGTTTGGTCACCAAATAATTAGGCATATCTTTAAACTCCGGATCCTCAAGACTAGCAATTATATATTGTAACCACCCTAACCTAATATTCAATTTATCTTAATAAAAGAATGTTTTTTTTCAAAAACTACACAGCGGATAAAAAAATAACTTTAAGACTCGAAGTCAAAATGAATTATAAAATATTGGTTCAAAAGGTGTTACATTCTTCATTAAAAACTCTACTGATAAAATTAATTAGTAATTATCACTTATACAAAACCCTTTTATAAAATATACACCTTTAATTTAAATTAAATAAAAAAAACAACAAATAAAGACTCTGAACCCTTCCCCGTGTCATAATCAGAGCGGAGCTTCACCAACAACCCGAACACCGACAAACATACAACCTGAGAATCTGAACCCCCAACGGTTCAGCACAAACACAAAACAGAGGGTTAGATTATATAATCATAACCAGTGATCGAATATAACGAATATCCGACACTAAATAAATAAGTACAATTGCATAGATACAACTCAGACATCCACATACATGTATCAGACATACTCAGACGTATGTATATATGAGTTAAAGATAACATATATCACATAACTATATGTTATTAACAATTTGTAATAATCAGATAACACATCATATTCATTTATCAATCATACATCACATTTGAGATATATCAACCATCAAAATGAATTCTATATATGCCAAGTATCATTTAACAATTAGGAACAACACATAATTCCTAATATATTCTAATGTCACATAGATGTGATATCACCTAGACACGTCTAATGCATGTGGTACGATTTCATCATAGTCTTGGATAATTCAATCCAAGTGTTTTAGATCATCGTCTCTAAAACATTCTAGATCATCGTCTCTAGAATAACAGTAAACTAGATCATCGTCTCTAGGATACTCATCAATAAACACAACTTATGAATGCATGAATTTGCATATACCAAACGCATGGTTTTATCTCAACTATAACCTCAACATAATATGGATGACATAATCCAAATATTATAAATCATCGTCTTTAGAATACATCAATTCATGATAAATCATCATTTATCATCATCAATAACTCAACATCATGATTTATCATAATCTATCAACAACCTAATCATCATCATCATTAATCAACAACACATAATGCATCAACAAGGCTTAACAACATCACTATCATCATCAACTCATGGAAAATACATTTATTCCATACTCAAAAGATACTAAAACTAACCAACAACAATTAGTTATTTAATTCAATTAATAAAACTAATTAAGCATATTTTTTTAGCAAAATATAAGCAATCACAAATAACCAACCATCATCTAAGAAAAAAAACTCCGTAATTGGAATCTACACGAAAAACTGAGAAAAATAGATTTCGGGTGCATAAGTCAACAAAAGTCAAAAATAGTCAACATAAGGGTTGCGTCGGCTATAGCGTCGGCCTGATTGCGTCGCAACCGCACTGTTCATGCTGCAGAATTCTGCAGGGCACGTTTTGGCTCGATTTTAATCCAAATAAGCACTTATAAGCCACGAAAATCACTTATTTAAGCTCATAAATTCATGTCAAACAATTACCACACTTACAACATGATTAAAACAACTTAAATCATCATTTATAAGCATTTATTCATGGATTTTCATCATTTGTCAAAACTAATCAAACTTCTCAAATAATAACAACAATATACCAAGCATCAATTTTTATCACATCATTTCATTTATAAATCATGAACAAACATAGATAATCATATATCATAACATAAATTTCATGATTAACACATTCTCAAATCCCATAACTAACCCAAAATGAAAAGAGATGAGAAGAGTTTGAGCTAGAGAAAAATACTTCTCTCCTCTCCATTAATTCATCTCAAAGATTATAAAATCAAACCCTCATACCTTGATTGAAGGCAATCATAGCTCATCTTCTTCCTCTCTAGCTTCTAACTTGGCTTAGTCTCCTTTTCTCTTTCTTTCTCTCGTATTCTTTTCTCTAACTTATGACTACCTCTTCAAATTTTTTTTTGATAAAATGGTTTCTATCTTTGAGTTATCTTAATAAGTAGGGTTTACTATCTTTTTCCAATTAACACCCCCTTATTCTACTCATCTCACCACTTATTCTCTCTCTCTAGGCCCAATTCTCACTTCAAGCCCAAAATTTAATCCCACTCACAAGGCTCAATTCACATAAACCCACTAATTAATTAAAACTGGTTAAAACTCATAAATACTAACTTACAAAAGTTACGCGACACATAATTAAATAAACACAATTAAATTAATGAATAACCTATTAATAAAATTGGGATGTTACAACTCTCCCCCACTTAAAGAATTTTCGCCCTCGAAAATTGCCCGACTAAAACAACCTCAGATAAGACTCCTTCATCTGATTTTTTTTTTTTTTTTAAATCTTGAGCACACACACAACAACCGCAATTCCAAATCATGAGTCGGATAACTTCTTCCGTGAATCCCCCACTCCCTCGACGCATATGCCACAACCTGACCATTTGTAGAAGCACACCATTCAACTTATTTTAGTAAACTTTCAATACCTCCGACGGTAACTAGCTAATTCCCGAAAAATTCTAATCTCAATAACCGACTTAGGATTTTCTATTGCACCACGACATCCACTTTTATCTTATGATAACTTATCTCCAATCTCTCATACTTAACTTACTAGCACTGATCAACTAATCTATAAACTTGTCTAATGCTATTCTCATCCAATCGCCGAGAATCAACACGCCACTCCATATTGTCATCCTTCTTCTTACTCAACAATAATAGCTTCTCCACAACAAAATGATCGATCTGGCCAACTTCTTCAACGGTCCTCCAACTGCCCTTCTAGTTCATCCAACTCTGAAACGGACATCACTAACGCCTGAACACTCTCCTTCGGACATCTCTATCTATCTTATTTTCCTACACTCAAACATCTCAAAGGAATATAATCTTCTCCCCCACTTATCTCAAACCCACCTACAACTCCAATTGGAATTCTCAACTCTCATACCTAATTGTAGACTTCTAAGGTTCTCTAACTAGCTCTCACGAAAGAAACTAGAATCGACGGTGTTTACACACTTGTCGCATACAAAGGGTAAACTACAAAATACAAAACATGAACATCTACATGAAATTGCACAAAAGCCAAACATACCATTTCACATAGCATTCAAGTAACATATATCTTCCCTTAATTCTAAAAATTAAGAATTAAATCAAAACAAGAAAGGATAAATATTTCATAACAATGAATTCTAAAATTCAACAATTTACTTTCACTTAAGCATGCCATACAAAAATATAATTATCTTAACATGGTAAAACAAAATATCAAAACTTGTGGAAGACATTTACCAAATTCATCTTATAGAAAATAACATAGTTAATTCTCTATAACTCATAGATAATAAAAGAACAAAGAACAAGTCAAGTTTCATAGCAATAATCTAGTGCACGTCATATAAATCAAACATATCTTAGAATTCACTTATCTTTATTACCAATTCCTACTCTTCTTACTTTCATGAAAATAATTAGTTTCTCATACTCAAAGAAAACAATTTACATTTTCAACAAGATTTACATCATTGAAAATAAATACTTCTTCTAAAACTTTTATATGTCCTAAAGAACTACACACAAATTATACATATATAGACATACATAAGGATTCACATAAATTCTACCACGAATAGTTAATTTAACTATTGATTCCATTAGCATATTCAAGTCATGATTGAATCTAGATAACACAAAATAATTTTAAACATTCTATACAAGTTCAATTAATAACAAAACGATCATTATCTTCCCATTTAATTTAATCACAAGTAACACAAGAATGCAAGAATTTTCATGCTCAAGCAACTAGAACAAAACATCATCTATCATTCAAGCATTGACAAGTTAATACTTAAACTATCATCATTTTAATATTCAATCATGAAGTAAGGATTATAAATGCTAAAGTTCATTTCACTTAAAAACATAAGTTTTAAGAATCAAGTAAAGCAACATGCTAACAAGGAACTACCAACAAACTTCACGAAACTAGTCACACATACACAAAACAATTAAATAGTGACTAATGTGCAAGTGTAACTGCGAAAATTAAATCACAAAGTAAATACAACAATTACACAAACACGACTGACACTATGCCCACTAAGTCTGACTACACAGACTCGCTCTGATAGACACATAACCCACACAGTCCGAAGACAACGGGGCTCTGATACCACTTTGTAACCACCCTAACCTAATATTCAATTTATCTTAATAAAAGAATGTTTTTTTTCAAAAACTACACAGCGGATAAAAAAATAACTTTAAGACTCGAAGTCAAAATGAATTATAAAATATTGGTTCAAAAGGTGTTACATTCTTCATTAAAAACTCTACTGATAAAATTAATTAGTAATTATCACTTATACAAAACCCTTTTATAAAATATACACCTTTAATTTAAATTAAATAAAAAAAACAACAAATAAAGACTCTGAACCCTTCCCCGTGTCATAATCAGAGCGGAGCTTCACCAACAACCCGAACACCGACAAACATACAACCTGAGAATCTGAACCCCCAACGGTTCAGCACAAACACAAAACAGAGGGTTAGATTATATAATCATAACCAGTGATCGAATATAACGAATATCCGACACTAAATAAATAAGTACAATTGCATAGATACAACTCAGACATCCACATACATGTATCAGACATACTCAGACGTATGTATATATGAGTTAAAGATAACATATATCACATAACTATATGTTATTAACAATTTGTAATAATCAGATAACACATCATATTCATTTATCAATCATACATCACATTTGAGATATATCAACCATCAAAATGAATTCTATATATGCCAAGTATCATTTAACAATTAGGAACAACACATAATTCCTAATATATTCTAATGTCACATAGATGTGATATCACCTAGACACGTCTAATGCATGTGGTACCATTTCATCATAGTCTTGGATAATTCAATCCAAGTGTTTTAGATCATCGTCTCTAAAACATTCTAGATCATCGTCTCTAGAATAACAGTAAACTAGATCATCGTCTCTAGGATACTCATCAATAAACACAACTTATGAATGCATGAATTTGCATATACCAAACGCATGGTTTTATCTCAACTATAACCTCAACATAATATGGATGACATAATCCAAATATTATAAATCATCGTCTTTAGAATACACCAATTCATGATAAATCATCATTTATCATCATCAATAACTCAACATCATGATTTATCATAATCTATCAACAACCTAATCATCATCATCATTAATCAACAACACATAATGCATCAACAAGGCTTAACAACATCACTATCATCATCAACTCATGGAAAATACATTTATTCCATACTCAAAAGATATTAAAACTAACCAACAACAATTAGTTATTTAATTCAATTAATAAAACTAATTAAGCATATTTTTTTTAGCAAAATATAAGCAATCACAAATAACCAACCATCATCTAAGAAAAAAAACTCCGTAATTGGAATCTACACGAAAAACTGAGAAAAATAGATTTCGGGTGCATAAGTCAACAAAAGTCAAAAATAGTCAACATAAGGGTTGCGTCGGCTATAGCGTCGGCCTGATTGCGTCGCAACCGCACTGTTCATGCTGCAAAATTCTGCAGGGCACGTTTTGGCTCGATTTTAATCCAAATAAGCACTTATAAGCCACGAAAATCACTTATTTAAGCTCATAAATTCATGTCAAACAATTACCACACTTACAACATGATTAAAACAACTTAAATCATCATTTATAAGCATTTATTCATGGATTTTCATCATTTGTCAAAACTAATCAAACTTCTCAAATAATAACAACAATATACCAAGCATCAATTTTTATCACATCATTTCATTTATAAATCATGAACAAACATAGATAATCATATATCATAACATAAATTTCATGATTAACACATTCTCAAATCCCATAACTAACCCAAAATGAAAAGAGATGAGAAGAGTTTGAGCTAGAGAAAAATACTTCTCTCCTCTCCATTAATTCATCTCAAAGATTATAAAATCAAACCCTCATACCTTGATTGAAGGCAATCATAGCTCATCTTCTTCCTCTCTAGCTTCTAACTTGGCTTAGTCTCCTTTTCTCTTTCTTTCTCTCGTATTCTTTTCTCTAACTTATGACTACCTCTTCAAATTTTTTTTTGATAAAATGGTTTCTATCTTTGAGTTATCTTAATAAGTAGGGTTTACTATCTTTTTCCAATTAACACCCCCTTATTCTACTCATCTCACCACTTATTCTCTCTCTCTAGGCCCAATTCTCACTTCAAGCCCAAAATTTAATCCCACTCACAAGGCTCAATTCACATAAACCCACTAATTAATTAAAACTGGTTAAAACTCATAAATACTAACTTACAAAAGTTACGCGACACATAATTAAATAAACACAATTAAATTCATGAATAACCTATTAATAAAATTGGGATGTTACAAAGTTCAATAATATATGGTCTACAAAGTTCAATAATCGAAAGTCTCAATTTCTCCACCCCTGGTTATTCTTACCATGTTGATCCAATATTTTCTATCAATGAACAAGTTGCAAACCTTATCTTTCACGATACATTCAGGGGTGGAGCCCCTCATGGGCTGGACAGGGCCATGGCCCACCCCAACATTTTTAATTTTTTTTCATATACATGTCTTCTAGCGGCGGTTTTGATACTATTTGGCGGCGGTTTTGATACTATTAAACGGCGGTTTTAAACCCCCGCTAAATAGTACGTGTAGTTTGTTTTCCTCCAGTTTTGCGGGGGTTTCTATCTCCATTTTTGGGCAACCCAAAATTATTTAACTGCTTTCCAGTTTGCGGGGGTTATAAACCCCCTCTATGTTTAGATATTCAAATTTGATACACCCTTTTATATATATATATATATATATATATATATATATATATATATATATATATATATATATACACACTGTTTTTTTAGTAATTTTTTTTTGAATATTCAATTTATATTTATAGCGGCCCGCCCTCATTTTTTAGGCTAGCTGCGCCACTGAATACATTTTGTCAAGAAAATATGTTCCTTTTGCTTGCCCTTAAATGAAGGAACGCTCATCTTAATGCTTCTCAGTTGGTTATCTCTTCTTGATTCAACTCTTCGCCTCCATTCATTCCTTCTTCTATCGGAATACTCCTCTTCCTCATAACTTGGATGTCTTTGGCACAATCCTTTGATTGGTGGGAGTAGTCTCTGTGATCATTAATTATCCATGACTTTTTAGTTTGTCTACCGAGAAATACTCCCTCCGTCCCAATTTGAATGAACCATTTGCTCATTTCACACATATTAAGAAAAGTGTATGAGTGAATGAGAGATAATATTAATTTTACCAAATTACCTTTGTACTAAAATCCAATTTTAAAAAACGTAGATTCGATGCACTTTTCTCCAAAAACATTTATAAGGGGTAAACATGGAAAAATGACATAGAAAAGTGAAATGACTCAAGTATTATGGGACAAATTTTTTTTAGTAAATGACTCATTAAATTGGGACGGTGGGAGTATATGTATAGTTTAGGGTGGAAGTTTGGCACGAAATGATGGAGATGGAGGCATAAGCTCTTTGTTTTGGAGGAGAATTTATTTTTGGATTGTTGTGCTGAATTAATAACATGTAATTACTTGTAGATACATTATAGGGGATATACAGATATTAGAGTTCGAAATTGGTACTTTTACTTATTCATCTTAAAATGTGAAATTCTAACCACCAAACTATCTAATAAAAAATGTTCCACTAAACTATACATACACTAAGTGTGTGTTTGGTTTAGCGGCGGCTAAAATTGAGTTTGGTAGAATTGAGTTTGATAGAATTGATTTTAGTTAAAAGTGAGTTGGTCAGAATTGATTTATGTTTGGATACATTATCTAAAAGTGATTCTCAACTTTTAATGTTGTTTGGTAATTTGAAATTAAAATTGCTTTTAAACTTGGAAATTACCAAAAGGGTATAATATACAATATCAAGATAAATATAAAGACTAAGTGAAATTCTATACATGTTTAATTTGATTAAATGTGACAACCACTTTGAGTTTATCTAATTAATTAAAATCAATTTAAAAAAGAAACAAGAATTCTCTATAACCATTAATCAAAAATATAAAAAGAATTCTCCAGATCTCCCCATATAAAGATGAAGAAGACTATTGTATCTCTAAATTAACCCGATGTAAAGATGAAGAAATTTTTTTTTATCTCCAAAATTTTTTGTTGACTTTTGCTTATAAATAAAGTCGGACGGAGTACATAATGGGTTGAATACATGTGACTTTATTAAATAAAATATTGTCAAATATACTAATTATTTGATAAAAAAATAAACCGACTCAATAAAATGGCCTTCAGATGTATCTCTTTTTTTATCTAAAAAAATGAAATTGCCCAATTCTTGTTCTCTTCCCTAACCTCTGGATAAGTGCAAAACGCAACAAGGAAGAAAAGGGTAAAGTAGGAAACTATCATGTGACGTCCCTAAACGTGATTTCAGCCAACGCAAAAGCTACAAGGAGCAGCTTCAACTGGAATCGATTTTAAACAGAAGAATCACGTTTTTAACTAACTGCCAAACATCTTAAAATATTAGAAAATCACATTTAAAAAGGATAGACGCACGTTAATGGGTTCTCAACGCAGAACCAAACAGAGGCTAAGTACTTGTTTGGTTTCAAGTTTCAAAACACAATGTGTATATAGGTGTATGCAACAATACCAACCAAAGCATAATTACCGTGATATTTAGAAGCTAAATAAATGTGAAAATTTTGACATGATTTTTACTTTGCCTTGGAAAACAACTGCAGATTCAAATAGACCGTAAAATATCTTTGTTTTCCTTTCATTTTGGGAGATATGTACTTCTTTACAGTTGAAGATGCTTATCTCAAAATCAAAGGAAAAAAGGAAAATACTTATAGGAATCAATCAACCATATGGTCTCTTTTTTAATTAAATCTATCATATGGTCAATCATTAATCATTTTTACAAATTTTATTTTCAGTTAGGGACTTGATAGAGCTCTTAGTATTCATCTTTTTAATGTGCATGTTTTTGTCAAGTAGTTTATTAATAAAAAATTTTATTGGATAAGTGGAATGACCATGATTCGAACTCTGAGCTCCTACATATATAATACATTGCCTCTGTCAACTGAGCTAATCTCACATGATAATTTGTGCACACTTTCTACTACTAATATGTAGAGTAGTTTTTCATTTTTAGTATAATTGGTTTTTGGTTGATTAATTTTTTCATTTTATTTTTCTGAATCTCATTTACTCCATCAATGTAATGCTAATGCACCTGGACGTAATAAGCGAACATGTCATTTTCTTACGTTAATTTCTCTTAAAAATCCAAAATAAATAAATAAATAAATAAAAAATAGTAATGTTTAGGATTATTTACAACCGCGGAAATTTCATAATTCCGCGAAACCAAACCTCACAGCTCTCATCGATACGTCGTCGTTTTGACATTGTCGGTTCCATTGTCCAATAGAAACCTTGATTCTGAATCATTTTCATTCTCTTCACCTTCAATTTCGTTTTTGAGAAATTCACCAACGAACCTCACTCTCCTCTGTTGCTTCATATGGCTTCAAGTTCAGGTATATTTCAATTTCCTCTCACCACTTCGTTCTTAATCTTCTTCAACGGTTTAGATTTTCAATTTCGCGTCTATTCTTCCGCTATTGCTTATTCAATTTCAAAGTTATCAAATTTTTGAAATATTGGGTTTTGTGTGTCTTTTATTTTTCAAAAAATTTAATTTGGGTTTTAATTTTGGATAAATTGATAATTTCAGGTAATTTCATTTCATGTTCTGAATTTGGTTTGAGTTATTAAATTTGAGCATATTATAAATGAAATTGAAATGTTTATTGATTTGATATCAAAGTGTATCTTGATTTTGTAGATTTTGCTTTAACAGTTCCTTCTGAGCTGGAATCAATTTTGAGGTTGAAAACTGTTAACTACTTTGTTACAAGGAGGCCATGGCTCGGTATGTTCCATTTCCTTGCTGCAATGATTATTTGCTATTGTATTGTTTGATTCGTCTTAGATGTTTGGTTAAATTCACCTGTTATTGTGTTTCTATGTGTTTTGTTTTAAAGATCTTTATGGAGTTAATGTGAGGCCTGTTGCGCCGTTTGGAAGTACAAGTAGAAAGCCTTATGTGGATTCTTCTCTTCTACATCGTTGCTTACCGGATGAGCTTCTGTTTGAGGTATTGTATTTCACATGATGTAGCTCTATACTAGTATTTGGTTATGATGACTTATTGATATTGTGTGAGACTAGTTACAATGTGTGGGTATTGTTACATTTTTTTGTGTTGTATGCTCCTATTTAAGATCACTCATATGCGATATTTTATGAAATAGTGTTAGAACATATTAACAAATCTCTCCTTGTACTTGAAACTTTAAAGAAGGCATCTTTTTTTACAATATTAAAAATCACCTCTCTCTCTCTCTCTCACAACTTATTGACAGTATTTGAACAAATAAAGTGTTCTTAAAATAGGAACCAGAATGTGGATAAGCTATAACGAGTCTCCTTTTTAGACCTTTAAGCTGATTTTTGGACAAATTAGATGTGTGAAAATGCATGCACACAAAGGTTTATGGTTTTACACGAGCAATTTCTCAGAGGGAGATTTATTGAATACATTTTTTGCAGGTCTTTGCTCGAATGACTCCATATGATATGGGAAAAGCATCCTGTGTTTGTCGAAAATGGCGGTATACAATTCGTAATCCTGTATTTTGGCGCAATGCATGCTTGAAGGGTTGGCAGGTAAGGTCAATAGAGGTTTTTAATATGGAACTTTTGTTGCTTACAAGTCTAATTTCTGATCATGGAGCCTTTTATGCAGCTCTCTGGAGCAGTTGAAAACTATAAGATACTTCAATCAAAATACGATGGCTCATGGCGGAAAATGTGGCTTTTACGTCCAAGGTTGCGAACTGATGGTAAGCGCAGCTATCTCTTACTTCATAGCCTTATTTCATGATCTTCGTATTGATTGGGTACCTGTGATGGTTAAGTTTTTTATTCTAGTTGAAACAAATGTTGTATGGAAATGTATCGTATTTAAAGGCGTGACTCTTATAGATCAGATGATCTTCCCTCTCCTCCACTGCAAAAGACCAAAAATAATATTTTTAAAGTGGTTATAATACCATGCTTACAAGAGATTTACATGATTTTACTATTCCTTTTCTGTTCTACTATTTTGGCTATGCCACTGTCTTATCACAGTCTTGCATCACAGGTCTTTATGCTAGTAGAAATACTTACATTCGGGTTGGAGTTGCAGAATGGAAAGTCACTAATCCAGTTCACGTGGTATGCATTCATATGTACTTGTGCTATCCTACTATGAAACAGACATCCTTTTTTAAATTCTGTTAGTCATCGTTCATTGTTAGATCTGCATTAGGAATATAGGTAGCATGTGATTAACTAGCTCAATGTCAACTATTTGTCAATTTAATATCTTAGAAATAAGATGTATTAAGAGATAGTCTACTAAAATCAGAAACTAATTTATGAGACAATTTAAAATATTAGATGATATTTTCATATCATTTAACATAACATAAGCTTTAAAATTGTTTTCATGCAAACACTAGTGCATGAAGATGAAAATATTGCACTTGAATGAAAAGATCATAAATTAAAGGATCTGAACTCAGAATATCATGCTGAAAATGAATTTAAGGAACGAACTCTCGACAATGAATCCCATGAAACTCTCGAGAAATGGAAGAACGTGCACAAATTGATTTGCTCTGCCCTGCATAGTGCAGGAAAATTAAGTATAGTCAAAACCTCTTTAAAGTGTGCAACAGCCAAGAGTGTATGGGCACGTCAAAGAATTTTGGACATGATCTCTAGCAAAAAACTTATCATTTTTAACATGGAATGAATTAAATATGAATTTTTTTAAAGCCAAAAGTTTTAAATAAAATTAACGAAAATCTGGACCTAGAAATTAAATTTTGAGCTCATTTTTTGTAGAAGTTTTTTATAATGTTTGAAACATGCCTGCAAAAAAAATCATTCAAAAATAAATGTTGACTTAACAGCACGGACTAAAACAATGCTCAGGAAAATTGTGTAGGGACGAAAAACATATTTAACCTAATTGTATATGAATGTGACTTTAAATGTATTTCTCTAATCTTTATCATATGAATAATAACATAGTAATATAAATCCATGAGTAAATCTTGTGAAGTCTTTCATTTTTTCACATATTTTCTATATATAATATATTATATAATATTATTTTTCTCGTATACTGCAGGTCTGTTATTTCCGGTATCTGAGATTTTTTCCTTCTGGGAAATTTCTTTACAAGGTTATTATTTTGTGCAGTTTGAATCCATTTTAATAATATATGTTTTTCCTATATGTGACTGTATGAGAAGTTGATTGTATTGTACAGAATTCTTCTCAAAAGATCAAGGATGTGGTGAAGTGCATGAACTTTCGGTCATACAAAGCAGACTCTGTCTTTGGTGGACACTACACATTGACAGATGACAAGGTATGTTTTTTTCTCTCTTTAATCTTCATATTCATAGTTTGCATATCTAGTAGACATTTCTTTCTAGAGAAATATCGAGTATTATTTATTTCTATATACGGATCTTGAGGCATTTTCAATTGATATTATCGTTGCAGGTTGAAGCTGCTGTCTTGTATCCAGGCACACGACCTACTGTTTTGAGGATACGCATGAGGTAATTGATAAATTTTCCTGATAGCACATCCTGCTAAGAAGTTAAGTTAACATCAAGCACCAGAAAAGAAACTTTGTATTCCCTGTCTGGTTTGGTCGGGATTTGATGTTCCAATATGCTCTCTGCTAAGAGAATAGATCAAAATTCATCAGAAGTATCTTCAATATGTGGAGGATAACGTTTTCACTTTTATCTATCTTAGTGTGTGTGTATTTCTTTCACTCTGGGTTTACCAATGCCTAATTGACCCCCCATAAAACAATTCCCCCTCACATTGAAAAAAAAAAAAAAAAAAAGTCTGAAAGCGCATCAGTATCCTGTATAGTATGAATTAGAAGGCATCAATGTTTATGTTTGTGAAGAGAGAAAACAAAGGAAAGAAGGATTAAGTTGTGATTGGACAAGAATGACCTACGCAGACGACAGTGTTTTTAGGAATAACTACCATTGTGTCCCCGAAGGAGTATCTTGGTAGTATGGGTTCGGACACTAAAAGTGTTATATATAGAGGAGGTCTAGGGTTGAATTTCTGCTACCTAACATTTCCCTCTCTCCCTAACAAATTAACCACTAACATTTTGCCTATAAAAAGGAGGAATAACTACCATTTTGTTGGTTGGCATTCATGCGTTAATGAATTTATTAGTGAGGCTTCTAATGCTTTAACATCTGTACAGAGTTTGAAAATTAGGACCTTTGTAATGTGGCATATGTAGTAATAAAAAACAGTAAGTAAAAATTCAATAGAGATAGAAACTCAGAAGATTAACGTGGAACATTAAGTTTTAAGCCAAATCTTCAGAGAGACTTGTCAGGTAAGTCTTAGACTATTTTTTAGCCAAAAGCTGATTAAGAATTACGTTAGTTTCCTAGGACATTTTGTTAGATGGGTTGCCTAGCATCCTATCCATCCAGTTACACGTCTTAAGTAGATCACAAACACCCTAGTTCATTGCAAGGTTACATGCTAGTGTGACTTGCACCACATTTTAAATGGTTTTGGAACATTTGTCAAAAAAAAAAAGGTTTTGGAACAACATAGTTGACCCAAAAAAGGATGCTACACAGTAGAGATAGGGTATTTAAACAGAATAAGCTGCAAAGCATGCTTAGGCTGATCCAAACCAGAGATTGGAGGAGTTAGTTGAATTCTATCTAGCAAGGAAGTTAGATTCCCTTCATAAAGAACATGAATTAGATAAACAATTCAATCTCATTGGAAAAGTATAATGTTACCATAGAGATGGCAAGGAACGCTACCCTGACAAGATGAAATACAGCACTTCCAAAGACAATACATAAGAATTACAGAAGTGCAATTCTACAACAGCCTGCATATTAGCTGTTAAGTGAGTAACAACTATCGAAGGAAGCAAGATGGCAAGGAAGAATGTGTTTGACCATGGTAGAACCCAAACTAAAGAGAAATAGTAATAGTATTATTGATCGAAAAGGTAAAATATTACAAAAGAAAACTCCTGTAGTACCAGAGCTAAGCTCCTCAGAGAGGATATTATTGAACAAGGAAAGTATGCAGTTTATTAGATTTTGCATCTTTGTATGTTATTTTTATTCTTTGAAACTAAACCTTTTTCTTTTAGCTAAAAAATACAGAAAATAAATATTTAGCACAAGTGGTGCCAAATATTAAATAAGAGAGTTACAAATGTGTCAAGAAAGAGTTGGACTTTCCTTATGCACTATGCTGATATGGATCTACCTGTGGTATAGGTTAAGGGGAACAACTACAGGGGCTAACAATAGGATGGATTTGATCTCACTTGTCACTAGTGGTGTGGACAATAACGAGGCAAGTGCATATGAGGAGGACATTCTTGGAGTTGTTGAAGGATGGCAGGATGATGAAACCCACAACCCAGATGTGCCAGCTGTCTCTCATAAGAGGGGAATGACTCCCTTTGTCTTTGTTCCATTTGAAGAGGTACAGTTTTGTCATATTTATTGGCTTTCTTAGACTAAATTCAGCAACAAACTTCTAAATGAGCCTCTGGCTTTGAATGAGCATTACATCTCAGTTTTTGTTTGCCTAAATAGTCATCAATTTTTAAATTAACATTGTCAAATAATGAATTTGTATGCACTCTACTTCAGTTTATGCTATAATATTTTCTATTTGTGTCAATCTCTAGTATATAAATTTGTATGTACTCTACTTTAGGTTATGCTTTAATACACTCTTAAAATTTTTGCCTTTTGTATATAGGTGGAAACATCTGTTCTGAATTTGCCCGTGGAGAAGATGGATTATTATGTTCCTGGTTGAATGATGCCCTGGCCAAGAATATATCTCTTCAATTGTAAATATTCCATAACTTCCAATATAAGGTTAATAATTTGTGTAAGTAGTAAGTACATGCATGTGTGAAAAAGTGGCAACGTGATTGATTCTCTAGTTCATGTTGTCGAATTTATCTTTTGTTTTGTTTTGCTTTGCTTTGCTTTGTGCACCCAGGTAACTATAATAATGGTTTGTACATAATGGGAAGAATTGTTATATTGTAATTTGTGTAACATATAAACCATGTGTTCTGCTGTCAAGTTGTATTTTGAATCATAATATCCTTTATTTTTGGAATTTGAATTTTGAAAAAGTTGAACTAGGCCACAAGAATACCATTGTTCTTAATGTAGTGTTTGAAGGGAAGGGTTTAATCAACCTAAACAACTTTTCAGAGTATAATGAATAGACACATTTAGGAATCTATAGTAATTTGGCTATTGATTTGGATCTTTTAATCACTTAGAAGTTTGGATGTTACAAGTTCAATCGCTTCAAACCACCAACGATGGTGGTGCAATGTCGTTGTTTGAGCTTTCTTTAATTTCTAATGATAACTCGTCATCACCTCCTTCTTTTCATGTCATCACCTCCTTCTTTTCATGTTAGACGAGATTTCGGCTGGCAGCCAGACACAAGACCTTTACTTGCCTAAATCAATCATGTAATTCTGGCAAATGCCTTCCTTAAACTTGCACCAATACTATACCACCCAACTCTTCATCTTTGAAAAGCTAACTTGATTAATATAAAGTATGTCTTTATATTTTTTATTTAAGTAGACATTAAAATTTCTACAAATGTACATATCAACAAAAATTTCTACAAATGTACATATCAACAAAGGTGGTTTTTGCAATGATAAATAGGCTAGTGCTACTGTGCACCATCTTCATAAGTTGTCCACTGTGGACTAATGTTAAAAATTATCCGAAATTTTAATGACCTTTGACAATAATTTTTAAGATAAAAAATCTCAACTCTCATAGTCTTTACGGTTAAAACAATGACATGGTTGAAGTTGGTTAAATTCAGGTTACATCTTTATTTTTTGTTATTTTAGTCAAATTGACATCAATTAAGTCATTATTTTAATCGTTAAAATAAAAAAGGTAAATGACTGTTTAACCCCTGCAAAGTTAGGGAAATTTGATTTACCCCTTGCGCAAATGTTTTTTCTTCTGTTTACCTGTGCAATATAAAGATTCTCTCATTTTACCCCATGAGTGGACAGTTGAATATTTGACTGTATTTTTTATGACGAGGCATGCACATGTGCATGCCGTGCATGCCACATCATTAAAAATAAAATAAAAATTAATGACGTGGCATGCTGATAACAGTCAATTATATAATGTTTTAGTAGTATTTTAGGTTAGTTTTAGTAGTAATTGAAAATCAAATGCAAGCAAAAACCTAAAGAAAAGAAGTTACTTGACCAAGAAACAAGAAAAGTGGAAAATGAAAAAAAGGGCAAAAAAGGAAGAAACAACGCACATCGTACCAAAAACACCATAACTGGAGCTACGAGTATCGGATCAAGGCCCGTGACCATGCGTTGGAAAGTTAAGACAAAGAGCTACAACTTTAATGTTGAAGCAAAAATATAATTCAGAAGTCTCATCGTGCCCACGATGGATTCATCGTGCCCACGATGAAGAAGAAATTTAAACCGCCAAAACTGCGTGCTGATCAAGCCAGAAAATACACTCCATCGTGGGTATGATGGATCCATCGCGGCGCGATGGAAAAATCTCAAATCCACTAAAAATTATAAATAGAACTCCCCTCCTTCACAATTATTCGTTTAGAAGTTCAGAGAACTATAAGCTCACTAAGGAGCAAAGGAAGATGAGCAAGGATGGCTAAGGAGCTCTCAAGAGAGGGAGACTCTCCCTCACCATCGGGATACGAACTTCCTCCGCAAGGAATCAAAGTTATTTTTATGCATGTTTTCTTTATTGTTCAATACGCTTAATATTAGCTAAGTCCCTTTAGGTTAGGTCGAGTAGATGAACTCCCTTATGAACGCTCAGACATGTAATTTGGTTCGAACAAGACTATATACAATTACTATTTAGTTATTATCTGTTATTATCTCTGCTTATTTATACACTTTCATATATGAATGCGTACATATTTTGATAGTACCTAGAGTCGAAGTGGATCCCGTGACACATCTTAGACTCCGAATCAAAGAGATAATTTAACCAACAAACATGAGTCCATTATATTACGAAATCATTTTCTCTTATAATACAAACCAATTTGTTGATTCTATCCTTATTATTTGGTACTAATTTTGAGCAGGTAGACATTGAATTGCCAGAAGATTTGCCATTAAAAGAGCACATGCCATTGGAGAGACTCTACAAATAAAGCTCGAGAAACTTCCAGAAGTTGAGGGAGCATTAGTTCATCTAGACTTTGAGTGTGATCACAAACCAGAGTACTCAGTTCTTAGTAAACTACCCAACAATCAACCTTAAGCACGTTTTACCGGTTTGTGCATAAGAACAATTTCAATGCTGGTGTAATGAGTTAATATAGACCCAAGAGAATAGAAAAATCCAAGGAGTTGGCTTAAAGAAGTGGCGTTGGAGATATCAACATCGAAAGGAGACTCGGAGTCAAGGCTAGAACGGACTTTATCAGGAAGCATGGACAGAAAAGCGGATTTGAGAGAGCTAACTGAGTTCCGGCGAGTGACACAGGTTTTCCAAGCGCCGCGTTCGGTGGAGGTCCGGCCATTTTTGGACAAAAGTGGTTTAGTTGGATCCCAACCGGAAGTCATGTTATAATTATTATGAATGAATTGTCAACCAATCATTAATTTCAAGGAGGAAAGTTTCTGTTATTGAATGATGACAAGGAATAGGAAAATTAGTTTTACTTGGCAGCAATACAACTTAAGTACTTTGAAAAAGAAAAATTTATCACTACCCACTTGCCAATAGCTTACTCCTAAAATGTAGGAACCACTAATTTACTAGTAATTGAGAAAGCAGAAGTCTTGTTGTTGCACTGAACTTGCTGTAAAATTATGTTTGAATATTTTTATTCTAAAGACAAGTTTGATATAAACTTACTGTAAAATTTTCAATCTCATACAATAACTATTTTATATCGCTTCCAGTGAAAGCGAGAATTGAAGCGAAAAAATCAATTACCAAACACCAGTTTTTATTAATCAAATTTGGTACTCTGACATGAATCCAAACACAGTTATTCTGGGTAGCAGAGCCGCTTAATCGCAGCATGGCTAGATTTTGATGAAAACATACAAGCGTTTAGAACATCTAGGTGTTTAGTAAGTTTACATATTAGATTGGCCACCCTCTTTGTACACGACAGAATTCCAGGATGGGTTCTTCGGAAGAAACGTTTCCTGCAAACAACAGAAATCGTTACATGAGTAAAAGTAAAACAATAACTCTATCGTTGAGTAAATTCCCAAAGAGTGTTACTGCAAATCGCTAAAGTTGCTGATAACAAAGTTAAAATGAGGATTAGCAGGAAATTTGTGAACTGTAGTATGCGAGTAAAATCTTAAATGGGCTTAAAACCGATTCAACGATGACATAAGTGATGGTTTTTTTTGGAAATTAAGGGGTATTCAAATGTTATGTAGGTAGACTAAACATAAAAGGCAGTTAAAACCCAGAGACAGCAACAACAATCAAGAATACTGAACAACTGGACCTTTGTACTTTTGTTTCAGCTCAAGCATTGCACTTCAAGTTCGACCCCTAAATTGTCCATTCACTTAAGTAAAACACACTCGCGTTTCTTATTCATTTGTTGCTTGATATAGTCATCTAAGTTTCACAGCTAACCTTAAGAACATACTAGGTAATAACTTTCAAATAAGCTAATGGAAAAAAAAAAATCCCACTAAATTTCAGGGGATGGTGTCTCTAATCACTGCCATCTTGGTGAAGTGAACTATCTCTAGTCTAGGTGACTTAAATGTTTCCATGTAAATGAACTTATCCTTTGATATGTGGCATTATACAGCTTTAGGTTCTGATATGAGCACTTCATAGATAGACCACATGTTAAGTTCAACAAATATCTTTGTGGTCTCTGCGTATCATATTGATATTCTTCGATTACAGCTATATATACATGTTAGAAACCACAACCATTCATTCATTCGTGATTCATATCACAGGGGGAATTTGGCGCCACTACTCCCTACTCCTTGAATCAACTATTGTAGTGTTTCTGCTAGATGACTGAGGCGAAATTGTGGCAATAGATTCATAAAAACCTATTATTTTATTTGTTTAAAATAGGATGAAAAGGAACTAATGACATTCCATCAAAATCCAATACCCCAATTTGAGGAAAAAGATATGAAACAAATCATTTTGTCCATTGTTTTATATTTATTATTCATAGACGAAGTGACAAGCACCACTGAAACTCACACACAACTGCCAAGTCCGGGATAGAAATAATAACATAACAATTAACAAAATAATAACATAACAATTAACAAATTCATTCCACTCGGTTCCATTTGATCAACCATTTTCCATCTCATTCCATTTCATTTACCCTATTAGAAATCCAAACAAACATTTCACATAATCATAATTAAATACTTTAGTATATCATATGAATCAGATACATCAGTTATTGAGATTATTATACTTTAGTAAAACAGCAATCAATCAAGTAATGAAATTCAAATGAACTCACAGAGATGTAAGAACAGGTGGGGATGACTGATAATGAATGAGAGGATGCGTGATTAAAGGCAGCGAGAGTTAGGTGAGAAGCCAAACCCAAACCTCTCTTAGAAGGAGGAACAAAAGTGTGTACCAAATCCATCACTTTTCCGTTATCTCTGAGGACATACTCTAAGTATGCTTTCTTGTCATCTGTTTCAAACCTCTTTGTTCCTTCATTCCACACGATCGTTGGATTTCCAGTTCCACCAACAATATTCGCCATTTTCCTCAACTCACTCACTTTTCCAGTTCCACGCTGTTTCCCCCTCTTCTGATTTTTTTGTGGTATGAGTGATCTTTTAATTTTTACACATCTTTATTTTTTCTTATTATTATTAAATTAAAATAAAATATATTCATTTCATCAAGTGGAATATATTAAATTCACTTGACCAAAAAAAATAATATTAAATTCAACTACAAATTTAATACCACAGCAGTAAGGAGGTTTATTTTTTTTTATTAAAAATTCTAAAATGTTACGTGTTATTCCAAAACTAACGTTGAAAATGTGTCTGTATAATTAATGCATAACATTGGAATAGATTACATTTTATATAATTTAATAAGGGTATAAAAGAGATTACATATTTAATAAAGAATAAATTTAAAGAGTGTTTCTTATAAAAAATACCAAAATAAATTTTCAAAGTGTTCCTTATATATAGGACCGGAGGGAGTAACATAAAATGACATACTTATGTCTATAAATAATGTGATAAAATCAAACTACTACAATACACGGTGTGATTTTCACATATTTGTTTGTTTCGATTTCTCGTCTTTGTACGATAAATTTTGTTGGTTTGTATGGTGTATTTTTATTTTTCCATTTTTGTGCGGTGTTCATTTATTTCAGTTTTGATATAGTGCAAATCCAATCAATGTCGACTTTGGTGTTATTAACGATATAAATCTAGAGACATGAATACCTCGAATACTTCAATATAATTTGTAACTTATGAAATTTTCCATTTTATGCTATTAATATGGATACTGTGAGTTTGTTCGCAGATTTATTATTTTGTTTTGATTTATCCTTTTTATTTTTAACAAATTTAAATTTATATTGTCTTAATTTGAATGAATAAATATATTTTTTTTATAAAATGCAGTAGTTATTTTTTAAAAAAATTATTTATGGAAAATGATAGATATTTCTTATTACTCGCAATCCTTTCATTTAACAAAAATATCAAATGCACTCTTTATTAAAACTAGAAAAATAAAAATAAAAATTTTATAAAATAAAAAAAAAACACTAAAAGAAAAAGGAAAAAATATCTAAATAGAAAAAGTAGAAATAGAAAGCTTCCACGTTTGTGTTTCTTAGCTTGGAGACATGAACATTGAACACACGAGTGAGGATGAGAGAAGAAGAATCGTCAAAATGCTTTTAGACTTTAGAAAGACACTCTCCAACCTATTTTAGCTTTACTCTTTCTCATCTCAACCATGTCTGATAGGGTGGAAACAGTTGCAAGATTAGCACAATGGAAAATCGATAACTTTGGACCTTGTTCTTACAAAAAATCCGATCCTTTTAAGCTCGGAATTTGGAACTGGTATGTACAATTTATTTATTCGATTTAATATTTTTATTGTTTCATCTTCTTACTTAATTTATTTCCCAATTATTCAGGCACTTTTCAATAGTAAGGAATAGATTCTTCTCCATACATCTTTTTCCAGAATCTTCTCGTATTTCTAAGGAACATCCACCTGTTGCCAGATTCATTCTTCGTGTCTCGGTTGCTGGTTCATCTCGCAAATTTATTATTTCTCCTGGTCAGTATATATGCACCAACAATTATTATTTATTTATGTTATCGTTACATGATGGCATTATTTTTGCAAAAATGGGATAAAATGGTAAAGTTTGTGTATGTGTTTTGGCTTTTGATCAATGTTCATTTTTCGACTTTTTTTTACAGCTTATAGAGATTATGGAAGAGAGAAAATATACACAAACACAAATTATAAATTAGGATTGTATTGAAATGATTGAATTGATTTAAAAAGCTATGTCATTATTCAATAATATCGGCTATAATCGCCCCGTGTATTGCACCGGTACGTATACTATATATAGGGTAACAAACTAATATCTAGCTTTTTTGTTTGTTGGAAAAACCTACTCTATCCGTCCCATTTTAAATGACGTAGTTTGATCAGATACACTATTCACATATGTAAGATGTTAGATTTGTTTCGATGACGATTTTCAAAATATCAAATTTTTATAATTTTTACTAATACACAATTAAAGATATTAATGATCAGAGTAATATCTAACTACTGCTAGTAACCAACCAACCAACTAACTAACTACATCTCTAATAGGAATGGATTAGGCCGTTAATTAAGATCAGATGACCGGTAGTTTGAATTCGGTATTTGTTGTTATTCAATCTCTATCCAATGGTTTAGAGGGATTGATTGTAATCTTAGGAAATGACTCCTGAAATTTCATATTGCATCTCAAATAGGTAAATGAGGAATTTGCCATTGCAATTACCTATGCCAGTTTAAAGATTAGATGCTGAAATGCTGATGCGGGTTTATTTCTGTTTTCTTGTGTGCAGTTTATGAAAGGCTGCTTAGGACACAAGATGACTTTGTCTGGCCTGTTGACACTGCTTTTATGGGCCGCTTCATCATTGATGTTGAGTTTCTTGACCTGAAGATATGCCATATGAATGTGAGTTTCTAATTCCTATGCTTTTTTTCCTTTCCAATACCAATATTGATGTAGCCATGTAGGTGTGTTTAATAAACAAAATAGCACAGTACAACAGTACAAGTGATTGGGTCACTAGGTAATTTTTCAGCGATCTTAGCTGTTTGATTACCAATACACAGGACTTGCATTTTATCTATCTCTGCTAATTGATGTGCAGAAAAATTTACCGGATTGTCCTTTGTATTGTGGATTGTTTGTTTTGCATGCAATAGAGCTGCAAAAGTGAAAAGCAAGGGTCATTTGTTTTTTCTTCTTCTTTGTAATGTATGCTATGGGCAAAATATTGTCAATAAGACATGACATACCTTTAATTTGTCTGTCTCCCTTATTTTTAAACAAATCAAATGGACCTTTAACTATATAACCATTTAGCCAAGATGCATAGATGTCAAAATTATAGCGATTATTTTCGAAGATAATCTTTTACATAGCTACTAGTGCAGTTGGTTTAGTATATTGGTTAGTAACTTAGTATCAGATTTTTTTTCTTCTGCTTATGCTTTGAACTTTTTGTTTGACCTCAGGGTGGAGAACCTAGTTCTGTATGGTCATATGATGGAAATTCACAATGTGTTGAAGCTCAAAGAAGTACTCTCCATTGCCTCTCTCGCATGCTTGATGAGGCTATACTTGCTGACCTAACCATTATCACGGCTGATGGTACGTTGAGAGCTCACAAGGCAATTTTGTCAGCGAGTTCCCCCGTGTTTCAAAGCATGTTTCATCACAACCTAAAGGAAAAAGAGTCTTCAACAATCCATATCGAAGACATGTCACTTGAATCATGCACTGCTCTTCTAAGTTACTTGTATGGAACAATTAAACAAGAAAATTTCCGCAAACACTGTCTTGCATTGCTCGGAGCCGCCAATAAGTATGATATTGGTAGTCTTAAAGATTTATGTGAGGAAAACCTTCTGGAAGATATTAACTCAAACAATGTTCTTGAGATGCTAAATGAGGCTTGGTTTTATCAATTACACAAGTTAAAGAAAGGATGTTTAACATTCTTATTTGAATTTGGTAAAATATATGATGTTAAAGATGATGAAATAAATAACCTTTTCCAGCATGCAGATAGGGAGCTAGTGATGGAGATGTTTCAGGTGATGCTTACAATTTCCAACCCAGAATAGGTTAGTTAATTGTATGGGAAAATTATTTGCCACTTGGATCATGTAAATGGTATATCAATGTGTATATTCGCCTTTACTCAAAAAAATTTGTCAAGTATCCTGATGGTATATCTAGAGTTTGAACTCCAGGCCCTACAATAATGTCTCTAATAGCTACCAATTGAGCTGCATTTACGAGACGCATAACACGCGTTTACTCAGTTTCTACTTTCCCATTTACAACGTCAACAGTTTCATGATACATTGAGAGTTGAGACTAAACTGGCATTTTCTTTCAACAATCTGGCTGTGGTTAAAATGACAAATGAAGTATATTATGGTATTAAATTAGTTTTTTATCTTTAAAAATATTTACAATGATAAATTAACTTTAATTCTTAGTTCAACTATAAAGAATATTTTATTTTACTACTCATAAAACACAATTGGACCCTTATTGCCAACAACGAGGTCACAATATTAAGCCCGATTGGGATGATTTTTATTTTTCTGTTTTTAAATTTGAAAAGCTTTAGTTTTGAATTGAGTTCTGGTTTTTATTCATTTAGTTTTTATAGTTAATTTTTTTTTTCTATAATAACTTTCTTTGTATTGTTTCATTATGTACTTACTCAATACAACAAATAAAAACATGATATTTTTCATTCTCTAAAAATTTCAGTTTTGTTTTTGGTTCTCAATAAGCAATTTATTTTCATGGTAATATTGTCGAAATTATGTCCTCTTATCTTCAAGATGGACACATGTATGTCCATCCAATAGGTCAAGTGTCATTATGTTCATATTATGTATCAAAATTATGTTCATTAATTAATGGACAAAAATAAAACATAAAATTTTAGGAGAACGGAAATATTCTATTTTTTCATTTGTATAATGTCAAAATTCACTATATTTTTATGACAAAAAATTTATTTAATCTTATTCTATAATATGCAACATATTCTCACATTAAAGGTGCGTTTGATTTGCTAAAAAACAGGGGACTGGACAAGACAACTTTTGTTGTACTCTGTTTGATTTGAAATTTGTTATGGGACTGGACAAATTAGATAGCAAGGGACAGGACAAAAACAAGATTTTTTGTCCCTCACTAAACCACGGGACAACTTTTTGTCCACAGTACAAATATAAAAAATACGAAAATACCCATTTTATTTTCGAATATAAAAATATTATCGTCCTATATCTTTCCGGTACAGGTTTGTCCTGTCCTGTATTATCTTGTTCTGTCCTGTACTGTTCTGTCCAGTCCTTGTTGTTTTACGAATCAAACGCACCCTAAATATTTTAATAATTAATTTAATGGTTTTTGGATTAATACTTTTGTTCTCAGAGAAAAGAATTTCGATAATCCGACGTTCGTCCGCGAGGTAAGTAACGTCTGACAAAGAATATTGTTTTCACCAGGATTCAAACTCTGGCTCTCTTGTACGATTCGTCCTAGGGGAGTCCATTAACCACTTATTTACCCCCTTGAAATGACCAAACTAACCCTCTCGCTAGCTTTCTATGATGCGAGCATTTTTTCGCACTCTAAGTAGCGAGTGACAATATTTTTAACTCAAACACAACGTCTGCACTCTGCATCCCCATGAATGAAAAAATTATGAAAAAAAAAGAGTTCGCATGCTAGATACGAACTTTTTTTTTCATAATTTTTTCATTCATGAGGACGCAGATGTTGTGTTAGTATAAAATATTATCGCTCGCTACTTAGGAGAAATTCTTGTGTGAGTCCTCACCTAAGCATTAATGGTTACAGTTACACGCAACCAATCAAATGATTACAAGTAATTAATAGAGTAGTAATTAAAATAATTACAAGTAATCTAGGAAAGGCTTCCGGTTGGTGTGACACTCGGTCCTTTGGTGTATTTGGAGAGCTAGGAATAATATGGTTTTTAATAATATTCCGTTGGAGCCGTTGGAAATAGTGGAGGAAGTTAAAATAATCTCTTGAAAATGGAGTGTTGATAGATGATGTCTTGGGAGCCCGGAATTTGCTTCAATAGATGATGTCCCTTGGGTCAGTAGCTTGCTCTTTGGTTAGAGCTCTAGCTCCACCTTTCATTGTATTCCTGCTTTCACCCCTTTCTTGGCCCTTCTTGTGCCTTGATCGGAGGCTTAATAAATTGTTTGCAATTAAAAAAAAAATAAAATAAATCTCTACAAATTAAATAAGGAAAGAAAAAAAAATGTTCACTTTATAAAAAAAAATTATAATCGGTCATATTTTTTTCATTCCAACTAATCATTTTTTTTTTAATTTGCTACAAACTAATTAAGCTCTCTTTTTTAATATTTTATTTATTTTTTTGTTTACAATGACATGAGAATCGAACCCAGTACCTATAGCGTATTACCTAAACCCCTCACTACTAAACCTAGCAGCTTTAATTTTTTATTTCTTTGTTCCAATTATTTGTATATTATTATTTCTCTGTGTTTTGGAAATTTAGGGACTATACAAACTATTATAGCCCTGTTTTGTAAAAAAAAATTAGTGGGTAGTTAAACAAGCCATAAGTTATACATTCAAAATTTGACATTACGAAACATAGATATATGAATATGTACAAACTATAACCATAACTTAAATTCAACTAACAACAGCTAGTAAAACTCAATTTAACAAATATTAGAAGAATAATATTGTATTATAAATTCGTAAAAAAAAATTGTAGTATAAATGTATAACTTTTTTTTGTTACAGTATAAATGTATAATATAAATTAAAACATCTTTCAC
The DNA here is from genome assembly GCF_020283565.1 of Trifolium pratense. Classification (NCBI taxonomy): domain Eukaryota; kingdom Viridiplantae; phylum Streptophyta; class Magnoliopsida; order Fabales; family Fabaceae; genus Trifolium; species Trifolium pratense. The sequence continues at coordinate 55,728,468 of NC_060060.1, forward strand.
CTTGTTAAACTTAAAATATAAAGGAATAATGCAAAAAAAAAAATGGAACAAGAAATAAACGAAAATAAAAAAAATTGAGATTTTGGAACAAAAAAATATGAGGGATTGAAAAATAAAAAATTAAAGTGCACACGTGTTTTTATTATTATTATTATTATTATTATTATTTCTTTCCTTATTTTTAGAGATTTAGTTTTAATGACTACTTCATTAATAACTAATAATTATTTATTATAAAAAGACTTTACTATTAATTATTTGTAATTATGTGATTGTTGTGTGTAACCATTAATGCTTAGGTGAGGACTCACACAAAAAAATTATTTAATCTTATTTTATAATATGCAACATATTCTCACATTAAATATTTTAATATTTAATTTAATGGTTTTTGGATTAATACTTTGGTTCTCAGAAAAAAGAATTTCGATAATCCGACGCTCGTCTGCGAGGTATGTTTTCACCAGGAATCAAACTCTGGCTCTCTCGTACGATTCTTCCTAGGGGAGTCCATTAACCACTTATTTACCCCTTGAAATGACCAAACTAACCCTCTCGCTAGCTTTCTAGGATGTGAGCATTTTTTCACACTCTAAGTAGCGAGTGACAATATTTTTAACTCAAACACAACGTCTGCATCCCCATGAATGAAAAAATTATGAAAAAAAAAGAGTTCGCATTCTAGATGCGGACTATTTTTTTCATAATTTTTTCATTCATGGGGACGCAGATGTTGTGTTAGTATAAAATACTATCGCTTGCTACTTAGAGTGCGAACTAAAACACACTTCGCTACCTAGAATGCGAACGAAAATACAATTTGCTATTTAATGTGAATTTATATTTATTTTTATGTATATAATTTACTTCCTTATTTGGCGCATCAATTTTACTAATATTAACTTGATCCGTGGGAGAGAAAGAAACATGAAGAAAAATGTGTAATCTCTTTACATCAATGATTTGCTTAAAATATTGAATTTTCCATGAATGGAAAAGATACAGATATAATTACAAATATTAATTATAAATATTCTACATAATATCTTAATATTAATACAATTTAATTCATGTTATTACTACTTTATAAGATGAAGGAAACAAAAAAATTAATTTTTATATGGTGAACTAGTTCGCATCCTAGAATGCGAACTGTGGTTTTTCAATTTTTGCAGTTTTACACATTTGCGGATTGGCATGCAAACTGTGGTGTTTCAATTTTACAATTTTATACACTCGCTTCCTAAATAATAAAATGGGTAAATTGATAATATCAGGTGCACATGTATTAGGATGCAGAAGTAGGATTCTTTATCATTATGTTTAATATCATAGAATTTCCTTAAAATGCTTCTATTCTTATTTTTCTTCTATTCTTTAAATGCTTCTATTCTAATTTAGAATATTAAAAAGATAGTTGGTAAGTTTTATTTACACAATTCAAGTCTAGTAAGTCACCATATACACATCCATGTCAATATAAAAGGCTCTTTACAATCACAAACAAGAGCAAGTAATATCTCTCTCTCTCTCTCTCTCTCTCTCTCTCTCTCTCTCTCTCTCTCTCTCTCTCTCTCTCTCTCACACACACACACACACACACACACACACACACAAAAACAGCATTACCAAAATATACTATGGGAGATTGGTGGTGGTGGCGGTGTTCTTTTTTATTAGTTTCACTGATTTTAACAGCATCTCTTGGCACCATCCATGGTGGCAATGTCACCTACGACAGAACATCATTAGTCATTAATGGCCAACATAAAATCCTCTTCTCCGGTTCAATTCATTATCCTCGTAGCACTCCTCAGGTACGTTCAAGTTATATATATATATATATATATATATATATATATATATATATATATATATATATATATATATATCTTGTGTGTGTTTTGTTTTTTTTTTAGCTACTATAGTTTGTTCCGGGTTCGTCCCATAAGTGTAGCTTGTCGTAACATTGATTTGCAGAGACATACATGTTAGTATATCTGAGATTTTTCAATTCTCTATATTTAAAGTGTGATAGTCTATTTTAAAAGTAAAAGTAAGTTCAACAATGCATGCTTAATTTGTGTTATTATTTATTTGCACCATTCTATATCTTATATTTTTCATTTCTCTATATTTAAAGTGTTGAATTTTGACATTATAATCTACTTTAAAAGAAAAAGTAAACAATGCATTCTTAATTTGTGTTATTATTTGTTTGTAATATTACGTATTTTTGTTGTTGTTGAAAATATTAAGTTTTCTTAATAACAATAAAGAAATTTAATTAACCTAGCTATTACCTTTTATATTTATATAGTTAACGTACTTCAATGGTCAACTTTAAACTTTTTCTAAAAGATCCATATACGAGAAGCACTCATGTTTTATTGTATGTTTTTAGGGGTTAAGTAAAAGTCACATAAATTTTAGAATTAAACATATATTAGCAAAAGAGAGAAAGAGACGAGGGAGAGAGGGGAAAGAATCATATTATTCTCATTGTCCTTATTAGGTAAGAAGTATAATCTTTACTCCATCTCAAATGAAGTATAAATAAAAATTGATCACATTTGTACCATAAGCTCTAGCTTAACTGTTAAAAATGTTGAAATTGTTAGGTCGGACGTCGTGATCCGGGTTCGAACCCGGGATCTCACAATTATATATGAATTTAATTTCAGTGAATTACCCCTTCATCTAAGACAAAAAAAAAATTGATTACATTTAAATTATATGTAATTTCAATAAAAAAAATTAAGTTTATTGCTAAATTGTCATCTATATCACATGACTAATAAATTTGGTCTTTAAAAATATAAAAATTAAATTAAATTAAACGAAGAATATTTTAGAGACACTATTATATAGAGAAGTTGTTAAATTTGTTTATATTTCACTTTTTTTTTTATAATTTTTATATTTCACTTCTAAAAATATGAGTAAATTTTGCTTATATGAAAAAATATGAAATGGTTAACTAGTGCATAAAAATTCGTGTGTAATTCATAAGTACGATAGGAGGGAATTTGAACCAATTGATATCAGAATTGATCCCAAATTAGATTAAATTGGTGGTAAAAAAAATCGTGTGTAATTGAGCTTTAACACAGTTATTAATTTTATTCTAATTGCAAACTGAAACTTAATGCACAATCTGACATGACAAGCTGTTTTTCTTTACAAATAATGTGTGTAACATGGGCTTCTAATTTTATTTGATGAAGTATACTTATACTAATTAAATATTTTTTTTCTTTATTTTTGATCATGATGGTAACTGTCACAGTGCCATCTCTTGTATGTATTTAATTGTTATTGTTATGTCATGTGTATGTTTCACATGGTGAGGCCCTTAAGAAATAGTTTTTAATTATTTTTAGTTTGACCATTATATGTGAATGTGAGTAAGCCTTTAATTAATTAATTAAATTAAACTATACTTGTAAACAATATTAATGGGGTCTCCCTTCTCTCCAATTGTCAATTATATATATCTTGAGATTTGACTTGAACGAGCTTGTTTGGATTGGAGTTGAGCCATTAATTATTAGGATTGAGATTGAGTTTTAATTTCTCAGTGAATCTAGGATGTCCTCCAATATTGCTTAATTGTACTAGCTACTAGGGATACTCCCATCTTACATAATTTATGTAAATTTGTTTTCATTCTCAAATTATCTATCTTGTTACGTGCCGAAATAAATCTTCAATTCAGAGATGACGTCTTACCTAATTGGTTTAAATTTGGTTTTATTCTCAAATTTTCTTGTTCTATATGAGATCCAATCATTATTATTATATACAGAAATAAGAACATTATTTCCTTTGTATTTTACATTTTATTATATAATGTTTGTTTTAAAATATATTGAAATAATTGCATTTACAAATAATACTAATAATTAATATTATCTCTATAATGCTGTCCAAACATATCCATGACTTTTCATATTAAAGAAATATTTATTTTTTTGGACTAAAAATATTTATTTATTTGAACCTTTCATTTCCTGAATATTTCGCACTATATTATGGGTATATAGCTTTATTTATTGAGGGCAATAATCATTTGATGCAAGTCAAATTTAAGTTTCTAAGAGTGAGGTGAGAAACAATCATTTTATTTTATTCAAGTCAAGCTAATTTTCCAAAGAGTCTAGGTCCAAATTACTCTCTTCAGGTGAGAGCTATGTATATGTAGTCTTTTATTAAGGTGCGAGAGACCACATTACTTTCTTTCTTGAGAACTCGACTTCATTCTTCTTATGTCTTCTTCATCATCAGAGGTTCAAAAATGACAATGGAGTGCAAAAAATGAAGAGAAAAAAACCAAATAGTTAACAGCTAAATTATGAACCTATTAGTTATTTATTAAGCATAATAAGAATATATAAACAAAATTAATTAATTTTTATGAATTGAAAAATCGCATGCATTTTCACATTAAAAAGACAACTATACATATAGCAAAGTAAAATATAGAAGAAAAAAACACATAATAATTCCACTAAAATTTAAAATAACTTAAATTGAAAAATAAAGCTGGAAATACTTGTACTTATATTGTGTTTGAAGGGGACAAGAAAAACATGAAGAAAGACTCACTTTTAAATGATGAATTGGAATTAATTTTTTTTCTTCATGATTTTTTAACAGATGTGGCCTAACTTAATTGCCAAAGCCAAGGAAGGGGGATTAGATGTCATACAAACTTATGTATTTTGGAATCTTCATGAGCCTCATCAAGGCCAGGTAACCTTATTTGTCCATGATATATAATTTTTCAAAGTTTTTTTTTTCTTTCTTGAGCTCATAATTACCTACAAACAAAATGCATGGTTATTATTTTTTACTTGCTTTTGCAGTATGAGTTTAGTGGAAGGTTTGATTTAGTGGGATTCATTAAAGAAATTCAAGCACAAGGTTTATATGTGTCACTTAGAATTGGACCTTACATTGAGAGTGAATGCACTTATGGGTAAGGCTACCAACAAATTTAATTTTCATAACAAATTGCAATAAAAAAATATTTTCTATTGATTCTATTCATATATAACAAAAATATTTCATTGCTACCTTTTATTGACTCCTAATTTGTTGCTTTAGGGGTCTACCATTATGGTTACATGATATTCCAGGAATTGTATTTAGATCTGATAATGATCAATTCAAGGTACCACTAACTTTAGTTTTTCATCCATTCAATTTTTGGTAGTAGTAAAAACGGACATTTTTTGGATTAGGCGTGTCATGGTGTCAGACACGTGTCCAACACCGATACTTATAATTACATTAAATTGTGTCATTTTCTTAAATTATTATCGGTGTCGACGTGCCAGTGTCCGTATTGTATCTGATGTTCGTGTCTGTGCTTCATAACTTACTAGTAATTGATTATTCATTAACTTAACTTTTCTTAATGACAGTTTCACATGCAAAGATTCACAACCAAAATAGTCAACCTAATGAAATCAGCCAAACTTTTTGCTTCACAAGGAGGACCTATCATACTATCTCAGGTTTAAACTTCAAAAGAGATACTACCAATTAAGTATAAATTTGGCATTGTTTTTTATTGGTACTTAGGAATGTCTTGTGGTTCATGTAGATTGAGAATGAATATGGTAACGTCGAAAGGGGGTTTCAACAGAAAGGATTCAGCTATGTTCGTTGGGCGGCTCAAATGGCCGTGGGACTCCAAACGGGTGTACCTTGGGTAATGTGTAAACAAGATGATGCTCCTGACCCTGTGGTTAGTCTCTCGATTATATTGTCAGTTGCTTAAAGTTTTTCTGATGTTAACAAGTATACTGGTATTTTTATTTGATTCAAATTGAAACCAAATATATGTACCTATTTTATTTATATTTAAGACCGAATAAAGTAACAAATAACTTATGCAGATCAACACATGCAATGGCATGCAATGCGGGAAAACATTTAACGGGCCAAACTCGCCTAACAAGCCTTCATTATGGACAGAGAATTGGACTAGTTTGTATGTTCTTGTACAATTTTTCGTTACAATTTACAAACATTCATTTTTCTTAAAGTGTGAATTTCAGTTAGCAAAGTGTCTTACTATACTGATGTAATTTATTTAACGTTTAAATCAACTCGAAGTTATCAATTCTTTGGTGGAGTACCATACCTGAGATCAGCTTCAGACATTGCCTACAATGTTGCCTTGTTCATTATTGCAAAGAAAGGAAGCTATGTGAATTACTACATGGTATCATCACTGTCTATAATTAACTGCTCCTCTTTTTCTTTAGCTTCTGTTTTTCTCAGCAACTCACATGCATGATGGTTTTGATGCAGTACCATGGAGGAACCAATTTTGATAGATTGGCCTCCCCTTTCATAACAACAGCTTATTATGATGAGGCTCCACTAGACGAATATGGTACGGTTCTCTCGTTTCTCCACCTGCGTAAATCGCAAATATTGAACCATTATTATGTGATTGACTATGCTTCTGTAAACAGGTTTGGTAAGGCAACCAAAATGGGGACATCTTAAGGAGCTACATGCTGCAATCAAGTCATGTTCACAACCTCTTCTTTATGGAACTCAAACCACTTTCAACTTAGGCTTACAACAAAAAGTAATTAAGAAAGAATATTCTATAATATACGGTGATCAATGAATTAATAAAGCAAGTTAATCATTTTCTCACCTCTTTCCTTTTCAGGCTTATGTTTTCAGAAGCTCCACAGAATGTGCTGCCTTCTTGGAAAATAGTGGACCTAGGGATGTCACAATTAAATTTCTAAATATTCCGTATCAATTGACCCGAAAATCAATCAGTATTCTACCAGGCTGCAAGAATGTAGCATTCAATACTGGCAAGGTAAAATCGAATTTTTGATACATACTTTATCATTTATTTTAAAGAAATAACGAGTTTCTCTTCTTTCTTATCTGACTTACTTCGACCGTTATTCTTTGCATCAATGAGCTACATTACAGAAATATAATGCAGTTAGTGAAATGTGTCTCATATTTTTATGTTCTTGTAGGTGACTATACAGAACAGTATCAGAGAAATGAAACCGCAGTTTCGGTTTAATTCAGCTGAAAAATGGAAAGTGTATACAGAAGCCATCCCTAATTTTGACGATACGTCATTAAGAGCAAATAGATTATTAGATCAAATCGCCACAGCAAAAGATACATCTGATTACATGTGGTACACTTTCAGGTAAAATAGCAACATAATCTAAATGACAGATGCAGTTAAGAATGTTTGATGTATCATAAATACTTCATACCTTTTACTAAGATGCTTGTTGACCTATTGATGGTGCAGGCTTAATCACAACTCTCCTAATGCTCAATCTGTTCTTAGTATATACAGCCTAGGACATGTTTTGCATTCGTTCGTCAATGGAGTCTTAACAGGCGAGCTCTAAATATTCGTACTATATCACTTGTTCACTTTATATTTCAGTGTACAAACTGAGATATTAATATTTGGGCTCTATACATTTTTTTCACTCTAGGTTCTGCACATGGAAGTCACAACTATACGTCTGTTGCAATGGAAAAAAATGTTAATCTGGTAAATGGGATGAACAACATCTCCATACTAAGTGCAACAGTTGGATTGCCGGTAATTGTCTCAATTGTTTAGTCTACAATACAAAGATTGATTAAAAATCATACAAATAAGATTATGGTAACCAAAATAAGATTATGGATTTACATGAAATGTATATTTATTTTTACATGAAGAACTCGGGAGCATATTTAGAGCGCAAAGTTGCTGGTTTGAGTAAAGTGAAAGTTCAAAGAAGAGATTTCACTAATTACTCATGGGGATATCAGGTGATTATCTCTGCAATCTGCATAATGAGACCACAATTATCAATCATGTTTCTTTAATCATTAACCATCTTAACATACTATTCACAATGTAGTTCTCAGAACTTATTTAACATTTTTCTCTACAACTTGACTCTTTGAGCAAATTTCTTCTTAATGTATCCCTATAAACCTATCATTACCTACTACTTAAAAACTCCAATTGTTGATCACTTAAACAAAAATGTCTTGTCCACTGCATGATGATGTCGAATTTTTGAACGAAGGTTGGGTTGTTGGGAGAAAAATTGCAAATCTATACAGTCAGTGGATTAAGTAAAGTTCAGTGGAAAAGTTTTCAAAGCTCTACTAAACCACTAACATGGTATCAGGTAATTTATCATCACTAAATTTTATTGTTCCATTATTTTTCTTCAACAATGCATACTAGATTCTGTCTCAACCCTTTCTAAGGATTGGGGAGGCAGCAAAGGTGTAAACTATTTCACCGTCACAACAACTCCGCGTTTATATTATTTAACAACTAATTACTAACATTGTTCGTTTTTAAAAAAATCTATTCGGTGAACTAATATTTTATTTACCTGTTGAGTGACAGACCACATTTGATGCACCAGAAGGTAACAAACCTGTAGTGCTTAACCTTGGTTCCATGGGAAAGGGACTTGCTTGGGTTAATGGCCAAGGTATTGGTCGATATTGGGTATCTTTCCACACTCCACGGGGGACTCCTTCTCAACAATGGTACGTTTCTATGCCACAAATTTTCTCAAATTCCTACTTTCCAAATAGAAAATTAAAAGTCGCATGTTTAATTCCTTAAAAGTTTAAAAAATGTATTTTCAGTACAACATTTCTACTTTTTAATTCATTAATGTGCGACTTATAGCACAAGTTAACAAGACTCAGTACACGGCTTTTCAAACACAGATGACAGATATTTATAAATTTATAAAATACATGGGGAATTTGATTAGTTTTCTATATTTCTTCACGTTTTGAAATTCAGATTTTACACTAATATATAAATAAAGAATTATTCCAAACATTTATTTATTTTCAACTGATCATTTTTATTCAGGTATCACATACCCCGTTCCTTCCTAAAAGCTACCGGGAACCTACTTGTTATACTAGAAGAAGAAACTGGAAATCCTTTAGGAATCACTCTAGACACAGTATACATCACGAATTGAGATCGTCTTCATTCGAAAGATCGCACATTGTGAGTAAACATTCAACAAAGAGTGCTCTGTCTTCAGTCACACGAATAAAAATGTATCATGGAATGGATATATCATTATTTGTAGTATTATTAGGCTTCATGGTTACTGTAAAAGGGTTATCTTACAAGTAGAGAGCACAGAATAGCTAAAAGAAAGATATGTTTAGTTTAAGTAGTCTTGTACACATCAAGATAAAATTTAAATATATCTTATAGAATGAAAATGGAGTAAATTTAGAGACAATATATCGTTATTATTTGCGAGGAATCTTCGAATTTGGATCATCTGTTGCCCACCTCTCTGCAGCACCATCTGCTGCATTATTTTCAGCCTTTGGATTAATCCAACAGCTATGATATAAAATGAAATTAAAATGTAAAAGAAAAACCATGAAGAGCTTGTGTTTGGTACACCACCTTCTTTTAATTTTGCCAGAAAGTTTCCTTGCTCCTTCATATGCCATGGCAGTTTCAGTTCAAGATAAAACCCTTTTTTTACGAACCTTGTTGAACATTTGCAATCATTTTTTGGCACAATGTTATGTTTTTTCTACTACGCAGTTCTCTTTATTCTTTGTTCTTATAATGCATAGTTACTTTTGCCGCCCTACGTGTTTATCGTGCGCCCTATTTTTACTCATCCGCTACTTAGGTGGCAGATGCTATAAAATGAGAAATTTTAGGGAAAAATGTCGTCCGCTACTTTGTTTGAGAAAATGGTAGGGCGGCAAAAGTAACTCCCAAGATACAATAGCAATATCAAATTCAAAATTTGCCCAATCTCTTAATAGCAAGATTATAAAACAAAGAAAACCTAAAAATGCAAGTATTGTTTAATCCCAATTACAATAGTTAACAAAATGAAGCCCCAAATCCATCAACATAATTAAATTTGCCGACCCTGCCAACCTGCCACACCAAAGTGAGTTGGGTTCTTGCAAACAATCGTCACTGCAATTGAGGCGTGACCCCTTCATCTCTCAAGTCGATTGATTTCACTTGTGAGAAAGGGTTTCTAACTTTCTACAATGTAAAAGCATGTAATTTGTTTTTACAATTTTTATTTGGTTGTGTCAAATTCTATGCCGTTAGATTAATCACATGGATCAAAATAGTGAAGCAGGCATAGTTGCAGACATTGTGGCAAGTGAGGATACGGATCAGGAATGGAACCGGATCCTCTCAATTTCTTTTTCTGTCAATCTCTCTCAACAATAAAATACACCCTTTAGATTAATCTAACAGCTGACAGTTTAGAAGTCCATTACATGCATTCTCTCATCAAATCCTCGTCTTATCCTCACCGTCAGTCCATCACCATGTATAGTGTGTATTCCATCTTTTCGTTTTTTATTCAGTTTCTCAGAAGTTGTGTCAAATTCACAATAAACAATTAGCCTAAATATCAGAATCCATAATCAATTGTGTGAAGTGTTTATTTAAATAGAAAGGAAAATAAATCTTCCTCCTAATGAAGAAGAAAGATACAGAATATCAATTACAACAAATCAATCTGAAACTAATAAAATGCAAGGAATGCATGGTCAACACGAGAGTAGACAATGAACTATTGGTGGAAGACATGGTTGATGCAGACGATGAATTGTTGGGAGAAAACAATGGACATGCAGTGCAGGTCAATGTTAATAGCTGTGAATTCTTACTGATCTCACACCCTCTATCTCTGTTTGCATTTTCACTCAGTCATCCAAGAATCCCTATTAGTCTCAAATATAAAAGAAGTGAAACAGAGAATCATCATAGTAAGGGAAGAAGAGAAACACAGAACAGACACCAAGCCTCGTGAATGGTGATAAGTTATCCACATCTGATATAAGTTATTATTGACTGTTGACCTATATTTTCATCGCCACTATTTAATCTGGCAACAGTTTATCTTCCATGTCTGCAACTACTACAGTTTCCGCCAGTAGTTCATTTACCACCTCTGTTTGGCCCATGTCCTCTACTGATATTTCATTGTCCACCTCTGTCAACCAAGATTGAAGGTTAGGGAAAGAGCAGGTAACAATATGCATAGTAGAAGAACCTGTGTATAGTAGTTGAAACATCACACTTCATTCATCACTCAGCATTGTGATATCAGTATCACCATATTCAATCTCATAAAATATTGACTTCAGTGTGTCATGCCTGAGTCTCCAGCATTCATATCCCCAGACTCACCACCCATGAGTGTCACTCTAATTGAGAAAAGAAAAAGTAAATATTTGCCAGATAGTTGAATACCTAACTTATAAGGTCAACATTAAAAGACTACAATTGTTTTTCTTACCAGCTTCTTCACGGTTTTCTCTCTTTGTGGGAGTCTGCTGTTTGGTAGTTTTCAAATGTGAAGGTAGAAGGGCCTTTTGTGAAGGCAACTCAGCAATAAATAAAACAGCTTGAGCCCAACCGGCATATTTACCATATTTTGTTACAAAAGCCTCTGCAACACGATTGCAAAGCTTCAGTGTCAACTTGGAACCTGCAAGCTCGGGTAAGAGATACTTTTGAGCAATCTTACCCAAGTTTGAAAATGATAAATGCAAATCAACATCAACTCTCAATAAAACAGCAATCCAATCATAAAATTGTACAAGATGTGATAGATAACCAGTAGTAATGCATAAATGATAGCAAAAAAACATATAAATAACTTAATTAACATAGGAAATTCAAAATCTGCAATGAAACACTCCCCCCCAGAAATGACGACATAAATCAATCCTTTTACTATCATCTTTGTCTTGTTATACATTCAAATATATTCCCTATGATTGTACATTTTCACACCACATTCTATTACAACATAAATCACCTTGCTTATCGACGATAACAAATTTGAACTCGGAGCAGTTGGTGATAAATATAAAGTAGCTTACCCGCCACACATGAACATCAACAGGAATAGCATGGTGTTGATCAAGCGAGTATAGAGCTATACAAGCCGCAACTTTAGGACCCACTCCAGGTAACTTTGAAAGTTCAGATATAACATCTCGAAGCTCCAATTTTCGAAGAGAACGAAGCCATTCTTCCCCACCTTCAGGTTTCGATTGCAAAGCATTTACCGTGCCAACTATATACTTAGCCCTGTCAAGGAAAAAAACACACATTTACATTCACTCTATGAAGCACGGACACTCTTCAGATTAGGGTGTCCCGGTGTCAGACACAAATCGACACAACACGGATTACATTGACTTATGTCATTTTCTCGAAGGAAAATGCTGAGTATTACGAATCCAACTTAAATGAAACCAAGGAAATACACTATGGTTAATTTGATATCACCATTTTGTCCATCTTTTATTTTCTATTTCATCGAACTACCCATGTTTGGTTGGTTAGTTAGTCTATACTCTCCACCAATTTCGTGAGATAAAATGCCCTACTATATATCATAGCTATTTCTCAAATTATCACTAGTGTCGAAGTGTCAGTGTGTTGTGTCCGGTATTCGTGTCTGTTTGTGTTTGATAGCATTCACATTCACATGAAACTAAACTAATAGCAGTTATTATAGTTATCAAATGAACCGAACCTAACCTGTAACCAAAACCAGCATTTCTGAGTTGTTGCTCGGAGACCAATGAAAGCTGTTGAAGAGTTGGGAAAGCATGGAAATCAAAACCTTCAACATGACCTAAGAAATTCCCAAGAGACGAAACATATTCAACCATTTTAGTGATTCTACTAATATGATTATTAGAAGAACACATGAACTGAATCAAGCATTCAAAAGGATCTTGTCTCAAAACCCTAGCACCACTCAAATGTTGCGCCAGTTCCGCAAATCGTTCATCAGAAGCCGAGAAAACCTTCCACGTGTCAGCCAGAGAAACGTCCGCGTTCAAGAAATCAAGCAATGCCGATTTGGCATCGTCGTTGGATTGGGATTGGGAGTGAAGGGAGTAACATACGTCGCCGTTTTGAAGTTGTTTTAGGGATACGAGGTGGGGCCCGACGACGCCAGTGTATTGAGAAGGAGCGGTGTTTTTCCAACGGAAGGTTTGGCCGGTGGGGAATGTGAGGGGTAGTGAGAGTTCTTGTCGGGTTATGTTTAGAGGGATCCATACCCGTGATTTAGAGACGTTGGTGGAGTGGCGGGTTTGGGTTTGGGGTGTTGGAGGGGTTGATGGTGGAGGAGGCAGCGATTTGGGGGATCTTTTTCTCTTCATAATTGTTCTTACTTGGGTGGTAGCAAGATTCAATGAATTCATGTGTGAAAGAAGAAGAAAAAAAAGCCGTTAACTGCTTGATAATGTTATTGGTCAATAGATGATGAGAGGAGGAGAGTCAAATAATGGCGGGTCGGTTCATGGTCGTTGTTGGGTTTACATTGAGTCCGAAATTGTGGGTTTAGGAAGCGTTTGATTTGCTAAAAAATAAGGGACTGGACAAGATAACTTATGTTGTACTGTATTTGATTTTAAAACTGTTCCTGGTACTGGACAAACTGGGGGCCAAGGGACATGACAAAACTTGAAATTCTTGTCCCCCACAGAACCACGGGACAACTTTTTGTCCTCAGCACAAGTTGTCTAAAATACCAAAATAATCTTTTGTCCATCAAACATCGTACAACACAAAGTTTGTTCAATACCTTAAATGTTTGTCTTGTGTTGTACTGTCTTGTACTGTCTTGTACTGTTCCGTCCAGTATTTATATTTTGCAGATCAAACGGATCTTTAGTGTGTGTTTTTTAGTGTGTTGAATTAACGAAAATAGTTTTTCTAGCCTCTTGTATATGAAGATTGCTTTTTTCGCCCCCATAGTTTCCTCTAAGGTCCCCCAAAGTGACCATTTTGACCTTTTAAATGCATTTGGATTCTAGAATCCGAACATTGTTTGTTATGGACCATAGAATCCGTACATTGTAACCCACTTGAGTTGGTGCATTGGTATTGGCTTGGGACCTGGGAGTGTGCTCCTCTTGAGGTCTGAGGTTCGATTCTCTCTGGCGCCAATTTGGGTGGGCTAATTTAGCTTCTTTAAAAAAAAAAAGAATCCGAACATTGTTTGTTATGGACCATACAATCCGAAACCAGTTTAAACAAGCAATTGGTTGGTTATGGATGGCTTGTACGTGATATTTTGCCTAGAAAAACATAGGTTTGGACTGTACAATCCAAACATCCTTATTTTTAATGTGTTTGGAGTCTAGAATCCAAAACATGTTTGATATGGACCATACAATTCGAAACCAGTTTAAACAAGCAACTGGCTGGCTATGGTTGGCTTGTATGAAATGCCTTGCTCCTAAATTTTTTGCATCATTTCGGATTCTACCAACTGGAAATGCTGATATTCGGTTCGTAGGATCCGAATACAGTCTATATAGCCTATGTGACAGAAGTTGTACTTTCATAACCACTTGGGCACTCAATCGAGAGTTTCGGAGCTAGGGCGATTTTTTTGGCGTATCAGAGGCTTGAAAGCAACGTTTATTCACTCAAAGAGGGCGCAATACTCAATCGGAGTCATACAAGAGGTAATATGCGCTTTAAACCGTTAATGTTTTCAATTTTCATGGTTTTATGATCGCAGTCGCCTTTGGATCACACAATCCGAAACCATTTCGGATCCTACATGCCAAACTGAGCAGTTTTTTTAAAAAAAAAATTTGTAATTTGTTATAGGTAAGGTTTGGGATGACCAAACTTCCGTTTGAAATGAAACCAAACATCGATGAACCCGACATTGCACAACCTAATGTAGTTGAACCCGTCATAAGTTGTAATTTTCTTATAGGTTCACTTGTATTGTTTTTAAGTTTGAAGTTGCAATTGACGTTTTAGAGTTTGAAGTTGTAATTTATTTGATTATGTTTTGAAGTTTATCGTATGTAAGGACAATGGATATTTTTAACTTTTAATTTAGTGCAAAAGAGCAAATTCCGAACCTATGTTGGCATTTAACCTGTAAAAATTTCCTGCAGTAAACATGATTTCGGACTGTACAATCCAAATATGTAATTTGCTTGTCCATTTTGGTTCGCAGGATCCAAACTTGTAATTTTCGTGACCATTTCGGTTCGCAGGATCCAAACCTAATTTGTTTCGGATGGTAGGATCCAAACCAACGTCTGCACACATTTTTTCCTTGCAAAAACCATGTTCTCATCTATATTTGGCTTGTTTCGGATCCCACGACCCGCATCTAATGTATTTCGGATTCAAGAATCCATATCATCCCGAACCCCCCAAAATCAAGGTTATTTTGGGATTTTGGGGGGTTTAAGAGGAACATGGGGGGCGAAAAAAAGCAATCTTCCTTGTATATTGTTTTCGGGCCCCAAACTTACGAATTTATTTTTCGGATCATTTTGGATCTTATAATATAAATACATAATTTTGGAACATATTTTTCAAAATTATTTGATTTTTTTTAATTTCGGAATTTAGGTTCCCAAATTATGCGTGTTTGTATCTAAGATTCGAAATTAGTTTGTATCCTAAGATCCGAAATTAGTTTGTATATAAGATTCGAAATATGTAGGTTTCAAAACTGGCTATTTGAGGAACGTAGGTTTCGAAATTAATTACAGATCATTTTGAATCGTAGGTTCCAAACAAAACTAGGTCCAAATTAAAGATGTTTTGGGTTTTTGGATGGCCTGAGAGCATTTCAGGAGGCCTAAAGAGCAATTTTTTGTTATTTAGACATTGAGTCCATTTGGAGTGTCTAAACTTTGATTTAACGCTAATTATACTAGTGTCGTGCGGTTAGAGAATTGTGACTTAGAATTCTTCATTATTATTTTATATTAATTCAACATGATATAATATAATTAAAAATAACATAAATTTAAAGTCGTTAAAATTAAAAGAAATGAATATGTAAATAAACATGCAAGATCCAAGTGAATACTTCCTTCGGTCCTTAACAAATGAGTGTGTGCTTTGAAGTCCTTACCAATTGATTCTCAAAGTGATTCTCATGATGTGAGAATTTGATTGTTTGGTAGTTATAGAGAACACAAATAAAATGACACCAACGCAAAATTTTAATCTCAACATGAACCGGTTCAGAGGATTAGTATGCACTAGTTCATACAAAAAAAAAGGAACAAAAAGGACATAACAATTCTTTCATCGGTGCATGTTGAATTATGCACCGGTTCAAAATTGTTAGGAACCTCAAGTATCGGTTCATCCAAAGGGGTGCACCGGTTCATAAAAGTTTGGGGAAATTTGAAAAAACCTTCACATGTCTATACACCGGTTCATAAAACTCTCGAGTTTGTGAAAAATATCCATGCACTGATTCAAGATTTATGCAAGAAGTTTATAAAAAAAAAAACACTTCGTTAATTTGGTGTCATTATTTTAAAGAGACTTTTATAAAGGTAGAGAGAATATATTAGAAGTAGATTATATCTATACATAAATTCATTTTTTTTATTTTGTTCATATCTTATTAATAGAGTAAAATTACAATGAAAAATATAAAATTTGAAATATTATTAAAACAGATAAGAATAAATTAATAAATTTGATATTAATCAATTTGATTATATTACCGTAGATTAGAAGTAGATTAAGATATATTTTTTTGGATTAATTATTACTGGTATAGACTGTTTAGAGTAGACAAACAAAAATCCAAAGCGGGAGAAATTACCAAATAAATCAATAAATATTAGTACAGTAGTATTTTTAAAAAAGAAAAAGAATAAAAACAGCATATCAACCTTACATAATCGCGTACACATCACAACCTAATAAAAACATCGCGTTCGATTCACGCGCGAAAAGAAGCTCTACTAACTCAACTTTCACGGTACACACCCCGTTCCGATTCTGGTATCACCCCCACCGCACCACACCCACACCACACCACAACATCAACAATCTCAAAGTTTTTCTCCAAACTATTCACAACTCTGTGTTCACCTCACATCCATCACACACACATCACACAACACAACAACAACAACACATAACAACCGATCCCCCAATTATCACTCCCAAATCAACGACCCCACACACACACTCTTCCAATTTTCTCTCTCTTAAAACCCTTCTCTCCTTTCTTGCCATGCCAGCTTCTCCTTCAGGTATTGTATTTTCTCTCCCTCTCTTAAACCCTCACTCTCTCTCTCTCTCTCTCTCTGCAATTACAATGCCAACCCTATCTTCTGATTCATTCAAATCTTAGGGTTTCATTCTTCAATTCTCAATTTCAATTTTGTTACCAGATAATCGAACCAAATGGAGGAAACGGAAAAGAGAATCACAAATCACCAAACGTCAACAGAAACATCAAGAGGAAGAAGAAGAAGAAGACGAAGAAAATCCCAATGCCGATGAAGAAAACGAACGCGACTACGATTCAGAGGACCAACACAACCATAACCACTCTAATTCTCAACCGCAACATGAAATCGAGATTCTATCTGATCACGGTATTCAGATTTCGCACTTTCCCATGGTTATTAAGCGTGCTGTTAATCGTCCTCATTCTTCTGTAACTTCAATTGTTGCTCTTGAACGAGCTATGGAGTTGGGAGATACCAAAGCTCAGCTTCAGAATCAGAATCCTCCGTTTCTGGAGAATATTTCTCATGGACAGCTTCAAGCGTTATCGTTTGTTCCTTCTGATAGTCTCTCTTTGGATCAGGATCGTGCTGATTCCTCTTATGTTATCACTCCACCACCTATTTTGGAAGGCCGCGGCGTTGTTAAGCGATTTGGAAGTAGGGTTCTTGTGCTTCCAATGCATTCAGGTTCTTTCTCTTTTTCTACTTTCACTGTGTTGCCTTTGCAATGGTTTAATTTTAGATTAGATTTAGTTTGGATAACTTCAGAAATACTTATGGAAAGAAAAAATATTAATAGAAATTTGTAACTAAGTATGGTTTTTTAAACAATAGAGTCTAAAATCTTCTATAAATGTAACTTATAAGGACTTAATTTTAAGTGAGAAGCTAGCATGAATTGGTAATTAATTCAAGCTGGACCTAATTTAATGTTATTTTTGGAGTTTCTATGAGCAGATTGGTTTTCACCTGGAACTGTGCATCGGTTAGAGAGACAAGCAGTGCCACATTTCTTTTCAGGGAAAACAAAGGATCTTAGTCCTGAAAAGTACATGGAATGTAGGAACTATATTGTTGCATTATATATGGAGGAGCCGCGGAAAAGGATTACTGCTTCTGATTGCCAGGGATTGCAGGTTGGTGTTGATCATGAAGATTTGTCTCGAATTGTACGGTTTCTTGACCACTGGGGCATTATCAATTACTGTGCCCGGGTGCCAAGTCATGAGCCTCCAAATGCTGTGTCATGCTTGAAGGAGGATACTGGTGGAGAGCTTCATGTGCCATCAGAGGCCTTGAAGTCTATAGATAGTTTGATCAAATTTGATAAGCCTAACTGTAAGCTCAAAGCAGAAGAAGTTTATTCACCACCGACAACAAATAGCTCGGATGTCCCTGATCTGGATGGCAGAATAAGAGAGCATCTGTCTGATAATCATTGCAATTATTGTTCTTGTCCTCTTCCTGCTGTATACTATCAGTCTCAAAAGGAGGTATGCTGCATTTTTGTTTTAAATTTAATTATATATTATCGTCATATGGTTTTCCATTGCTTTTGTCATTTAGCTAATTTGCTGGATGAAAAATAAATAGGATTATGAATTGTTTCAGTTATTGAATGATCCCCTGTTAACCTTGCATGATTATGGTCAATGGACAGTTACCATTACATTAAATGATCAGTGCATATTATTGCTGAGAATAAGCCTGATGTAATTGAAAGCTGCACCTAGTGTAGTTCACAATTTCTATAAATAGCAACCCCGTCCCTTGCTTTTAAAAGCAGTTACTAAAATCAAAATTAAATATCCAAAATATGGGTTACTATTGCATGGTAGTGCTTATAGAAATGTTATATTCTTCCTGGAATTCTGAATAATTTCTCCCTATGGTTTGGGTCAATACACAAACAAAATATAACCTAAATAGGTTTTGGCTTGTCATCTGAGGGTGGATCTAGAACTAGTACTGTATTGTCAGGATGTTATTTTGAGGGAAACATACTATGCTGATGATTTATTGCTCATCTTTAATCTGCGTGTTTGTGTATTATACTCGTTATTTTGACAACAATCCAGTGTTGTTTCGTGAATCACAGAAAGTTTTGGTTTGTTTAAATTCTGCTAGCTACAGCGCTGCTATAGCCATTAGCCACTATTTGACAATACTTTGTATTAAATCATGTGTATTGTGGAATAATAGTAGTTGTTCAAATTCCAATTCACTATAGCGGTATACCGTATACCGCTGCTATTGCTGCTATTTGACAACACTGAACAATCCCTAAGTAGTTATTTTAGCAATTGCTTTATTATTGTGTTTGCAGTATCTAATAGTTTAATAATCAGTTTATGGGAAAAGTACTGGAATGAATGCACGTTTGTGATAGGGCCAACACATCATATTGGGTTCTTATTGTTGTAGGAGTCTTATTAGTAGGGTTCTTTTTGTACTAGTCCTACAATTTTAATACTTAAGTTTGTCTCGTTTTTAAAAATTGGCTCCAATTTATTGTATAGGAAAGAGGCTTCCATTTTTCCTGATTTAAGAATCTTTTAAAAAGGAGATAAAATACAACTGGTGGAAACTAAGGAATCCTTATAAGTAAAACAGTAACAGAATATTGAGCCAAACTGGATCAAACACGTAATAAAAGCTGTTCAATGTCTTTGCACATCAATGTTGGAAAATCCTCATCCCATGAAATAGCAATGAGCAGAGAACCAAAGAGAGGTCATGAACAAAATTCTGCCCCTAATCAATTGTAAGGGGAGAGAAGCTCTTGAATATGAAGGAGTTTTGTTTTTTGTACTCCACCAAATGCACCATAGAACTGCATAGACTACATGTTGCGACAGAATATTACACTCCTTCCTTCATAAACCTTTAAAGCATGCCCAAAGTTCATATTCTTATATCTTGAATAGGGGAGAGTTGTGCAGTCAAGAGTAGAAAATGTTTTAATTTACCAATATCTCTACCAGCCTGGTTCGTGCAAAAGTTAAGGTCCTAGGAAACACACGACCCTGAGAAGAATAAAAGCTCTTCATGGTTGACTTTAGAGAGAATTTAAATGAGGGAAAAGCTTCCAGAAGGAATTTATTCTACCCATGCTCAAGTTTTATGCGAGAGCCATTACCCGACCCCAAATATACTGAAAGGATCATGTACACAAAAAACAGGCAAAATAAAGTACTTCACTGGCTTTTAGTTTCAGTTTTTGGCAAGCTTTTATAAAATTTAGAAGTTGAACTTAAATTACATCAATCTTTCATGTTGAAGTAACTTCATTTCCACACTCTTAGAACTAATGTGATATAAGTGATGAAGCATAAACACATTTACAGATGCCGATAAAGAAATATATTCATCCCTTTTACTGGTGAGCTGTCAGATTAAAGTTTGATATCAGGAACATTCAGTTAATGGTTTTTTGGGGCCCACTTCTGAACAATAAGTCAATAATAGCATGTAAGAGTGAGTGCATAGGAGTTGAACTAACAAAATGAATGTTTGTTTAAGAAAGACAAGCAATTAGAAATCGATTTTAGTTGCTTTAGTAGCCTTGGTTATCAACTCTTAGGAATCTGCTGAATACGTTTTTTGCTAGTTTTTTATGCAAAAAAAAAAAAAAAAAACTTTGCTCTTTTTTGGATGCTCTCCTATTTCTCTTTATTATAGAGAAACATGTTATTATCTTCCATGCATTTTGACTTCCAATTTTGTCCACTCACAATGTCTGCAGTCCTACTCACACATCTGTGACACAGTTGATTGAATGACAAAATGGAAAAAGAAAATTTCGCTTCCAATGGTTTCCCCATGTATTTATGATTAAGTCCAGTTCTCCAATATTAAAAATTCAGAATGAATTCCCTTCTACCCTTTCCTACAATTTAAGCTAACTTCCTGACCCACTTGAAGTTCATCATTGTTCTCAAAGATGGATATTGGGGATTCCTCCTGCATGAGAATTCCCATTGGTCAGGTCATCTCCCCACATTTCTTTTCCCTCCGGAGTCAGGACCATACCCCATTCTTATCTACTTGCTCACTGCCAAGATTGTAACCATTTTTTTCCTGGCCATTTGTGCATAGTGCCAAATGCTTGGCCAAAAGCCACACACAAAACATCTACCCTTTCTTTGAAGCTCATTGCTGTCCTCAATGTGGAAATCAAGGATTCCTCTTGCATGAGAACTCCTGTAGGACACATGCCCACGTTTCTTCTCCCTCCTAAGTGTAAACCATCTCCCTATCCTTTTCTGCTGGTTCATATTCTCCCAAGGCTAAGTTAACGTTAGGTTTCTTTGTTCATTTATCAAATAATTGCTGAATTCCTTCGATACCATCTAAACTCTATCAGTCACATCCATAGAGATTAATCACTATCCGTGTTTTTAAGTTTTCTTAAAAAATTTAACCATGAACTCTATCACCAACATTCACCGTTCTATTTCTTTTCCAGTAAGAGATCTAGAACAAAATCATTACACAACCAAAAGCAGGATGTGATATTTCAGAGAAAGAGCTGAGAAAACAGATAAGAGGGACTGAGCAGTGGGATTATTCTGACGTCATTAGAAGGGGTCTTCCTACTCTAGGAGTGCCATAGTATTTTTTCTGTTATTTTTCCATATCCTCCAAGAGGATTAATCTCCATCCATAGCTTACTACTGTTACATTGCTTGTATTGAGGATTTCATCCTCTATTTCCCATGTTGATATGAATGCTATTCCCCCTTATTTAGCAACACTGATGTGTTCTCACTAGAGCACCTTTATCATCATATGTAATCCATATCGCATTCTCATGTTACAGGTGGATATTTTACTTTGCACTGATTGCTTTCATGATGGGAAATTTGTCGTTGGTCATTCAAGTATAGATTTTATAAGGGTGGACTCAACAAGGGATTATGGTGAATTAGATGGGGAAAGTTGGACTGATCAAGAGACCTTGTTACTGCTTGAAGCAGTGGAGATTTACCATGAGAATTGGAATGAAATAGCTGACCATGTTGGTACCAAGTCAAAAGCACAATGCATTCTTCATTTTCTTCGTCTACCCATGGAAGACGGGAAATTGGAAAATATCAATGTTCCAAGCATGTCCTCCGTGTCATCCAATGTGATGAGTAGAGATGATAATGGAAGATCACATCATTACTCAAACGGAGATTCTGCAGGTCTGTCTTATATTATTCTTAAACAAAACAAAATTGCTGTGATATAGTTTTGATTTTATATCTATGCTCTCACAGGACCTGTCCATCAAATCAGAGATTCTGACAGCCGCCTGCCTTTTGCTAACTCTGGAAATCCAGTTATGGCTCTGGTAGGTGATTACAAATAATATTTCCCAAATTATTATTTAAGAAATGTAATTTAAAAACAAGTTTATATATAAGACTAGAATGTGGTGCAGTACTACACTCGGCATCTTGTTCGTAACTTATTTTCTTTGAAGGAGCAAATGCTGACATGCGATATTATTTAGATACTGCACCAGAGTTTCACAACAAATTAAACTGTATTGTATATTTTGCAGTTCTTATGTTATTCTTACACATCTGGTTTTGGTTGGATGTTTTCTAAAGGTTGCCTTTTTAGCATCTGCGGTTGGACCAAGAGTAGCAGCTTCTTGTGCTCACGCAGCATTATCAGTACTGTCAGAGGATAACACTGGCTCCCAGACGGAAGCATCAGGACATGATAATAGGTGAGTAAGATTGCCAAAGAACATGCAGTTTTATTGGGCAAAATGTTTTCCTGGGTTGTTCCTCTTGTACATGTCATCATATCTCCTGCTTTCTTACTCCTCTCTCTCTCTCTCTCTCACACACACACACACACACACACTAGATTTGTTTTTTTGTTAAAAGAAATCTTATACAGTATGATTAAACCTTGCCTGGAACCCTAGAAAGATAAAAGGACGAAAACTTTCATTAGGTTATGTCTGCCCTATTTCTTTAGTAGAGTGGGAAAATCAAACACTGGTTTAACTGTTGTATTTGTGGTTGCTAGTTTATGAATTTTGTACTGACATTAATAATATTTACCCATGAAGGACAAATCCAGAAAACATACATTGTAGAGATGGTGGCTCTCGTGGAGAAACTGCAATTTCAAATAATCATAATGGTTAGTTATGGTTGCTTCTATTTAGTGTAGCGCTATAGCTGATATACTATCATTCCTCAACATCCAATGAGACATGGAATGTTGTTTTCTTCTTGACAAGTGCTACTTTTGATTTCAGAGGATAAGGCAAAAGCACCTTGTTCGCGGGATCAAAGTGAGGGTAGGACAACCCCACTTTCTACTGAAAAAGTTAAAGATGCAGCTAAAGCAGGTCTCTCTGCTGCAGCTATGAAAGCTAAATTATTTGCTGATCACGAAGAACGAGAAATTCAGAGATTGTGTGCTAATATAATTAATCATCAGGTACAACTGTTATTTCTGGAATTCTTCAATTTCAGTTGATTCGGCTAAAATATATCAATATCTGTCATCTCTCTTCTTTCTATTTCTGTATGATGTATGCATAGGCAGCAGTTTTTTTATTTTATTTTGTGTTGCAGAATTAGGTAAATTAAACAATTGGAGAAAACTCAAAATAAGGTGCAGATCTAATATTTTGATGTCTAACTTGTTTTAATGGCTTGCTGTTATTGACAGTTGAAAAGATTGGAATTGAAGCTGAAACAGTTTGCAGAAATTGAAACATTGTTGATGAAGGAATGCGAGCAAGTGGAAAGAGCAAAACAGAGGTTTGCTGCTGAGCGTACCCGCGTTATATCAGCACGTTTTGGAGCTGCAGGAACCATGCCCGCAATGAATGCATCAGGCGTTGGTCCTTCAATGTCTAGTAATGGCAATAATAGGCCACAAATGATCTCTGCTTCTCCCTCACAGCCCAGCATCTCAGGGTTTGGCAACAACCAACAAGTTCATCCACACATGTCCTTTGCCCCAAGACCTTCAATGTTTGGGTTGGGTCAAAGGTTACCCCTATCTATGATACAACAATCACAATCAGGTTCTTCAGCTCCCATGTTCAATGCCCCTAGTAATGTGCAACCCGGTACCAGTCATCCATTGTTGAGGCCCGTGTCTGGAACTAATTCTGGTTTAGGATAATTAGGGGAGTAGATGTTAAAGTTTTAGAATTTTAATGGTGCAATTTTCTTTGGTCATTGATTTCAGAAGTGAAGAGATCGGGTGGATGTGCCAAGAGAGTTATTTAGCATATTTATTGAGCCTGTAATTGGTTGCGGTTGATTGTGAAACTATTGTTTAAAGGAAATAAGTAGCATTTGATATTTTATAGTTTTAGTTTTCTATCCTGTTGACTATAGGTATGATGAAAATTTATTGTCTTAAGTGTCACAAATCTTGTGTTTAGTTAGATTGCATATAAAACCAACTACTTGGATGAAAAATGACAAGGCTATGGGGACTTGTCTCTCCATGCTACCTGTGCTGTTGTAAAGTTATAGTTCGCAATGCTTGTGGTTATTATGTTTCTATTTTGTGGTTTCTCTCGTTTTTTTTTATTCTAGTTAGGGTATATGATGACATTTGTAAGCAAATAAGTTCAAGAAAATTCAAAACCTGTGTCATCTGATCTGATTACAATAACGATTAGTGTTGTTCGTTGCTTTGTTCAGTAGTGTTTTGGCTCTTTTTACTTCTAAACATTTTGAACTATTCTTCATCTCGACAACTCATTATTAGCTTACGGGTAGATTTTATCATCTCGACAATGGAGGTCATCTCAACTTTATCTTTAATGGTTATCTTGTGAAATTAGTCATTATTGCAATGCTTGAGTGGTATTTTTCCTTAACATTAAATATTACTTACACCAGAAATATTTTTTCTATTCCATCCACTTTGTTTGGATTAGTTTATCTATGTATCTCTTCATCATTTTGCATATTAGATTCAAGGTATTTAAAACGTGACATTCTATTCTCTACCATAGAATTTGTTCAGTCTAGTTAGGTGTGTAAATCATGGTGCAATCTAACATAATTGAATGAGGGATGTTTGCTTAATACGTAAAATTGAACATCATGTAACCAAATTATAGTCTGGAACCACATGTCCAAAAGTAATATTTTCCTTTCATCCAAAAGTTTGTTAACATCATGCAAAAGCTTTTTCTTTTTTGGTTAGATCATGCAAAAGTTTATATCTGAATAGAGGTCGAGGAAGTAGGTAGTGCGAATTTTTTTTTGTTGTTATAAGTTCCTATAAAAATGGGACATAGTTTTCTCCCTATAAATTTTTTATTTATTCAGTTTTAGTCTGTGCTATTTTTTTCTTAATTATTCTTAAATTTTTAAATTTTTTTTCCTGGAATGTTTAGAATTACTGAATTAGAATAATATAACTATTTTTTTTTGAGAAATGCTAACCTCAAACTCTCAAACACACTCCATTCCTCACACTCTCCATGATTGGTCCACGTCATCCACTTTTTTATCCTTTTTATTTGTTTATTATTTATTTATTTATTTATTTGTTGTTGTCTTCTCCATCCAAATTGTTACTACCACCTACTACCTGGCTGTAATGGACAAAGGTGCTGACCCACTTTCTGATCTATAAACTGATTATCTATCTTTCTCTCTGTGCCCCGCCCTAGCTACATCATCATCATCATCAATTATCTCATTTTTCTGCGAACCCTAGATCCCAAATTATTACTTAAATCCTTCTTGCTTTGTGAAATCCATTCATTTTTCATTCATTCTCCTCTTAATTAAATTGAATAGTAATAATAATAATCTTCACTCACGAACGTTGCGATTTGTGGAATCAAAATCCCCTTTCTTGATGCTATATATGTTGTGTGCTTATGATAATTTTCGGTCATCAAATATGGTGGTTCGAAAAAGATAGAGGTCAGATGATGATGTGGGGATCTGACATACACACAACGATGACGATAAGAGGTATGGACACGGGCGACGTTCGTCGGTTTTGACGGCGTAGCGTAAGGCGGTGCTGCGGTGATCGATGGGTCATCGATCCCTCGATTAGAATAGAAGGAGTGACACTGCAGTAATACGACTTCATGGTGCTCTTACATGGCATGTTTGATTTTGAATGGATGTGGTGGAAGAGATCACGAGAAAGTTTATGGTGGATTAAGAGGTTTTATTATGGAGAGATGAGCAATAAATGTGAACTTGAGTGGTTTGATGGAGATGGATTAAAAAATGGATGAAGTGTTAGTGTCTGGTCGTGGCATGATTTTAGTTAGTAACAATGGAGAAGTGGTGGTTGTTGGATGGAGAAGACAACAACAAATAAATAAATAAATAAATAATAAATAAATAATTAAAAAGGATAAAAAAGTGGATGACGTGGCCCAATCATAGAGAGTGTGAGGAATGGAGTGTGTTTGAGAGTTTGAGGTTAGCATTTCTCTTTTTTTTTTGAATCAATAATATAACTAGTTTAAATTCGATATCTAAGTTTGTCATTATATTAAAGTAGAAAATATATTTAGAAATAAATATTTAAAAAATTGTTATATAATATTGTTAAAATATAAGTGGAATTATTGTGTTTTTTATTGAAAACTTATTTATTCAATTTTTTATGTTTCAGTGACGGTGACAAATAATGGTCTCGTGTATATTCTTTCTATAATTTTTTTATTGACTAATTTTCTATAATTTTTTTATTGATTTTTTTTGTCCCTATTTTTATGAGTGTAGATTGTTCTGTTTTGTTCTATCTAAAATTTGTTTTTGTTCATATTTTTAAGCGAGTCAGTATCCGTTGACACTAGGTGTCAAACTTTATTTTGACACCAAATCCCGTCCATTTAATTTATTTGATCTAATGGCCAAATTTAATCTCATAACTTATAAAAAAGATCAAATCTTAGACAATTAAATCCCTCTTTATTTATTTTGTCAAAAAAAAAACTCTATTTATGGAAGGTTTCTATTAATCCATCATAAAATTAAGCGGTACTTAATAAGCATTCCCAATCAATAAAAAATGGGGGACCAAGTTCTTTCTTCTTCATTCGTAAAAAAAAAAAAGTTATTTCTTCTTCATCCATATAATCAAAACAAATATTTCCTGGTTTTATAGAAAATAAAATAAAAATTGCCTGAAAAAATGTACAGAAATAGTATCACAAAAATAAGTAACTCAAGGATGGATTATATATAATCTTTTGACTCAACACAACAATGGAGTTAGAAATCATCAAAAGTCCAATGTGAAACTTCATTGCAAACTTGGATCATAAAAAATCATCAACTAAATTAATGAAGAATTTCAAGCGTTGGAGAGATCACGGGTTTGTGTGTGCGGGGATTTCAATGCTGTTAGGAGCGTAGATGAACGTCACTCGGTTAGGGCCGGGTATCGTTCCTCAGATCATATCCCTTTTAATCGTTTTATAGATGATAACACCCTGGTTGATCTTCCGCTGTGTGGACGTAAGTACACATGGTTTAAAGGGGATGGGCTTTCAATGAGCCGTTTAGATAGATTTTTGCTCTCTGGGGAGTGGTGCTTAACATGGCCCAACTGTACTCAGGTAGCTCGGATGAGAGGGCTATCAGACCATTGCCCCTTAGTTCTGGCAGCGGATGAGGAGGATTGGGGACCTCGTCCTTTAAGGATGCTTAAATGCTGGAAAGATGTCCCTGGGTATAAGTTGTTTGTGCGAGAGAAGTGGACTTCCTTTCAGATTGATGGTTGGGGTGGATATGTGCTCAAAGAGAAATTTAAAAGGATTAAGATGGCCTTGAAAGATTGGCATGCAACGCACACCCAAAATTTGCCTAGTCGGATTGAGTCTTTGAAAGATAGACTTGCGGCGCTTGATGCGAAGGGGGAAGAGGATGATCTATCTGAATTTGAGCTAGCGGAACTTCGTGGGGTCTCGTCGGATATTCATTCGCTTTCCCGTTTGAACGCAAGTATTTGCTGGCAGCAATCTCGTTCGCGTTGGCTCAAGGAAGGGGACGCTAACACCAAGTACTTCCATTCCGTCCTAGCCAACCGACGGAGAGGAAATACAATTTCGTCCTTGCAAGTGGACAATACCAGGGTGGAGGGCGTGGTCCCTATCAGAAATGCGGTTGTTTCTCATTTTGCTGCTCATTTTAAGGCTGTTACTATGGAGAGGCCTGGGGTGGAAAATTTAGTTTTTAAACGGTTGCAGGTGGCGGAAGTCAGTAGTTTAATCAAGCCTTTCTCGATGGAGGAGATAAGGGCAGCTGTCTGGGACTGCGATAGTTATAAAAGTCCAGGCCCTGATGGGATTAATTTTGGCTTTGTTAAGGATTTTTGGGCAGAGATTCAAGGTGACGTCATGCGTTTTTGTTCAGAGTTTCATCGTAATGGTAGATTGGCCAAGGGTTTAAATGCTACCTTTATTGCTTTGATCCCCAA
This sequence comes from Trifolium pratense, assembly GCF_020283565.1. Taxonomy (NCBI): domain Eukaryota; kingdom Viridiplantae; phylum Streptophyta; class Magnoliopsida; order Fabales; family Fabaceae; genus Trifolium; species Trifolium pratense. The sequence goes on from NC_060060.1 coordinate 55,757,010, forward strand.
AGTTGATAGTCCTCAAAGGTTGAATGATTTCCGGCCTATCTCTCTTGTGGGCAGTCTTTATAAAATTCTGGCTAAGGTGTTAGCAAACCGGTTGCGCAATGTGATGGGCAGCGTGATTTCTGAGTCTCAAACTGCTTTTGTTCAGGGTCGGCAAATCCTCGACGGAATTCTTATTGCAAACGAGGTGGTGGATGAGGCACGTAGGGCTAAGAAGGAGTTGCTGCTCTTTAAGGTTGATTTTGAGAAGGCTTATGATTCTGTAGACTGGGGTTACCTTGATGCTGTTATGGGGAGGATGGGTTTCCCAACCCTATGGAGGAAGTGGATTAAGGAATGTGTGTGCACGGCTACAGCTTCGGTTTTAGTCAATGGTGGTCCGACTGATGAGTTTCCTCTTGAGAGAGGCTTAAGACAAGGGGATCCGTTATCCCCTTTTCTCTTCCTGTTGGCTGCTGAGGGTCTACATGTCTTGATGGAGACCATGGTGGAGCGTAATCTGTTTACGGGGTACAATGTTGGAGATATAACTCCGGTGTCGGTGTCACACCTTCAGTTCGCTGATGATACGCTGTTGCTGGGGTCCAAAAGTTGGGCAAATGTCCGTGCATTGCGGGCCGGCCTTGTGCTGTTTGAGTCTATGTCGGGTTTGCGGGTTAACTTTAACAAAAGCATGCTGGTAGGGGTTAATATTCCTGATTCTTGGCTTGGTGAGGCAGCGTCAGCTTTGTGTTGTAAAGTGGGAAAAATCCCTTTCCTTTATCTGGGCCTACCTATCGGGGGTGATCCGAGGCGTTTGGGTTTTTGGGAACCGGTCGTGAATCGTTTAAAGAATTGTTTATCTGGATGGAGGAGTCGTTTTCTTTCCTTTGGTGGTCGCTTGGTTCTGCTAAAATCTGTGTTGACCTCTCTGCCTGTCTATTCTCTTTCCTTCTTCAAAGCTCCCTCAGGTACTATCTCTGCTATTGAATCTATTTTGATTAAATTTTTTTGGGGGGGATGTGAGGATCTTAGGAAAACTTCGTGGATTAACTGGAAAACCATTTGTTTGCGTAAGGAGTATGGGGGTTTGGGGGTTAGGCAGTTGAAGGAATTTAATTTGGCCCTGTTAGGGAAGTGGTGCTGGAGGATGTTAGTGGATAGAGAGGGTCTATGGTTTCGAGTGCTGGCTGGTCGTTACGGGGTGGAGAGAGGCAGGTTGTGTGTGGGAGGGACGAGAGGGTCTACGTGGTGGAGGGAGTTGGCGAGTTTACGAGATGGTGGTGGTGCGTTAGACGGAGGCTGGTTTGGAGGGCATATTTCAAGAAAGGTGGGAGATGGGTCTGACACTTTTTTTTGGACTGACCCTTGGGTGGATGGGATCACGTTGAGGGAGAGGTTTGGGCGGTTGTTTGACCTGGCAGAAAACAAATCGACTTCTGTGGCTGAGATGTTTATGCGGGGGTGGGGGGTTGGAGGGGAGGCGTGGGTATGGCGGCGTCAGTTGAGGGCGTGGGAGGAGGAGCTGGTGAGGGAGTGTCAGTCGTTACTTATGACCATTTCCTTGCAGGATTATGTTTCAGATAGGTGGCAGTGGCAGCCTGACCCGGACGATGGTTATACAGTGCGTGGTGCATATCAGCTGTTGACAGCACAGGATGCAGTTACTTTGGATGCAGCGGCAGGGCTTATTTGGCACCCTCAGGTTCCTTTGAAGGTTTCTATCTTTGCATGGCGACTCTTGCGAGACAGGTTACCTACCAAAGCAAACCTGGTTTCTCGAGCGATTTTATCTTCGGAGGATCATCTATGTGTTTCTGGTTGTGGGGAGGTTGAGTCAGCTCAGCACTTGTTCCTCTCCTGCAGTACTTTTGGCGCTCTTTGGTCTCTTGTCAGCTCTTGGATTGGCTCGTCTTTGGTGACTGCTCAGACGCTTTCAGATCATTTCGTTCAGTTTACTGGTTCAGCGGGTGGTCTTCGAGCTCGACATTCTTTTATGCAACTCATCTGGCTTGCTTGTGTGTGGGTTGTGTGGACCGAAAGAAACCATCGATTGTTTAGAGGCTCGGCGAATTCTTTACTTCATATGTTGGACAAGATCAAGACTTTTTCATTCAGGTGGTTGAAAGCAACGAGTAGTACTTTAGCTTTAAACTGTCATAGTTGGTGGTCTAGTCCTATGCTTTGTTTGGGCCTTGTATAGTTTCTTTCGGTTTTACTTTTGATTTTGGTTGTAACTTACTTTAGTCTCTCTTGGTACGTCTTGTGCTGAGAAGACTTTTTGGTATATATATATATATCTCATTTTGGTCTTTTCAAAAAAAAAAAAAAATTAATGAAGAATTTTCCTAATAGAATAATCGATGAGATTAATGGTTCTTCAAAAGCATGTGCAATTTATTAATGGGGAGGGATCAAATTACACCGGTGTAATTTTAAAAAAGTTACACTCATTTATATCCCTTGATTTTATTTTGATCTAATGACTATTAAAGAGTCACTTGTAGGCTCACATGATTCCATTAATAAATTAAAGAATCTCCTTTTTTTATGTTCTTACCTTCCTTTTTTGCATTAATAAATTTTAGGTATTTTTCTCTTCTTTTAATTAACGTAAGTACTTTATTTTTTGTTTCAATTAGCATTTAGATCATAATATGAGAGGAGAATTCTATGTAGTACTAGCATAACAATATCTTTATAACCTTTCTGAACAATATACTGAATATAACGTTTCATAAAATTTTGCAAGACTTTATGCAAGGACTTAAGTTGAAATTTTACTCATGGATATTTGTTAGAATAAAATGGTTGAGAAAATGAGACTAGCAGTTTGAAGATATTGTTGGTTATTATTGTATTGGCGGTAGTCATTTCCTTGTTTCAGACAATTTTAGGATGCTTTTTATTAGTTCTTGTTTTTTAGAATTTTTTAATGCTGATTTTTAGTTATAAGAAAAACCATAAAATTATATAACCATTTTAAAAGGGCAATATATTTTATTTTTTGGTAAAAAAAAGGGCAATATATATAGTGCACACTCATTAAGAAATTTCAGACCCGATCTACACTGGACTCTACATAGTTGTACAAATTGTTTACCAAAAAAAAATCTATTTAAAAAAAGTTATCCTAAAATTTATTAATGCAAAAAAGGAAGGTAAGAAAATAAAAAAAGGAAATTCTTTAATTTATTAATGGAATCATATGAGTTTATAAGTGATTCTTTAATAGCCATTAGATCAAATAAAATAAATGGACAAGATTTGGTGTCAAAATAAAGTTTGACACCTGGTGTCAACGGATCCTAACTCTTTTTAAGCATATCATATTTTTATTATATTTATCTTATATTCTTTTATATATATATATATGAGTCAGGATCCGTTGACACCAACTAGTTTGACACCAAATGTTACACCTCTCAATAACGTTTTAACCGATATAAATTTTATAAAATCCACCGTTGAATTGAAAGTTTACATCATATAGATCATTTGTGTAAAATTTCAAATAAATCCAAAATCATTTGATATGTTATTGAGATACATCAAAATTAACGGTTTTTGTATTTTTTTAAATGTCGTTAATCTTTATGTGTCTCAATAGCATATCAAATGATTTTAGATTTGTTTGAAATTTTACACAAATGATCTATATGATGTAAACTTTCAATCCAACGGTGGATTTTATAAAATTTATATCGGTTAAAACGTTATTGAGAGGTGTAACATTTGGTATCAAACTAGTTGGTGTCAACGGATCCTGACTATATATATATATATATATATATATATATATATATATATATATATATTAGCAAAATTAGAATGAATAATACAAAATTTGCAACGTGGTTAAAACTAATAAGAATAAATTAGTAAATTTGGTGGTAATCGATTTTAACATATTAGAAGCAGAAGAGTTTCTTTATAAAATTTTATAATTTTTTAAAATGAGAGAAGAATTAAATATGAACTTTTTAAATTTTGAAAGATAAAGATAAAAGTAATGAAAATTTTAATTTAGAAATCAAATTGAGTTTTTTTTCTTCTTTCGAGTGACTTTATAATGTTCTAAATATATATGGAAAAGTCTCCTTTATGGACTAAGATTAATTGAAATTTAGGCCTCATTTGACCCTACTTATTTTTCATTTTTTTTCTTTTCCTTAAAAGTAATAAATAAGTAAAAAATTGTGTTTGACCCAACTTCTCTTTATTTTCTACTTCTTTATTTTATTTCTCTAATTCTTTTAAGGAGAAATAAAGCAAAATACAATTTTCTACTTCTATATTTCTTTTAAGGAGAAGTGGAGAAGTAGAAAATAAGTAGGGCCAAATGAGGCCTAAAACTGCGTGCACAATAGGACCAAATTTTTGAAATTTATTATTAACAAATAAAAATGAAAAAGTGTTTCTCCTAAGGTACTCTTGCCTAACCAATGATCATGTCAAATATGAAACGTTAATGGTAATATAATGTTTCGGTCTACGGTGCAGAAAAACTCATCAAGAGAGTTGTTTCTGGACAATAATAACGTAAAATTGCAGTTTATGACTAAAATAACCAAGAGAATCTACAGTATTTTTATCACTAACATCAAATATATCAAGGACCGTTGCACGCAACTAAACATTAGTGGTACTTAAAACAGGATGGGACACGCTACCACTCTGCAGTTAAGACGAACAAAACATCATATATTAATAATACGAAAAATGCTATGTTGCACGACACTTTTTTTGTCATGCGCTCGATTGCCTTGACAACTTACAATTATAATGTAGTTTTGATCAAAAACTATCTAATAAAAGTTTTATTTACTTTTTAAAAAAAAAACTAAATACATTCGAGTGTCATTTAAGTTTTATGTTTGTAACAGTTATGTTCTTTAAGTTTGTTAGGTAACAAATAAATTTTTTAAACTTTCAACTTGTTACATCGTTACCTTTCGTTACCTTTTCATTTATCCTCCTTTACAAAATTTGGTTGTACAATTACTCTTCCAATTAATCTCCTCCAAACATGTGCCTTAGAGACTCGAATTCGATTCCTGATAGAAACATTTTTTGCCTAAACTTTATTTGCCTCGCAGTCGAACTTTAAATTCCTGAGACCCGTTTTCTTGGAAACCAAAATGTTAATACCAAAAACAAATAAATAAATTTTTACTCAAAAAAATAGTTTGATCATATTCTTGTCTAAAGGAAAACAGAATTACAGAAATAAAATAAATCAAATAATATCAAAAAGACATAAGCAAATGTTCGCTCGTGCTTGTCGTGCTTATGGCTTCTCATGCCATGTAGCACGAGAAGCCATAATTTTTTTGACAAGAATAATATTTTTATTTTTTTTACACATGTGAAGGCAAACACCCGAAGAAAAGAAAAACTAAGCCACGATCAATCTATGGTAGTAATCCCCATTTCATCGGCTAACAAGATGTCCCTAATATCCGACGGACAGGTTTCATAATAAATCACCGCATGCCCCACCAGATTGCACCCAATATTTGCTAATGCATCCGCACACTTGTTTGCCACCTAATACTCATGGAATATTTTCACATTCCAATCCATCTTCAATAATCGCCGTATTTTTTTAATTATGGCAAATCCTGCAAAACCTTCATTCTTCTCTGTTAAAATAACATAAATAATAAATAACAGCCTTCAAATCAATGCTTAACTCCACCCTCTTAAACCCAACCGCTGCGCAAGCCTCAACCCCTCCAAAACTCCCCAAAGCTTGCAATATCCAACTCCTTTAACAAAACCACCTAACCATTCACCTTGATTTCCTCTAATAACACCGCCACATCCAGCTCTTCTTCCTCCTTCCTTACAAGCCCCATCAGTGTTGAGCTTCACATAATTTTCCTCTGGAGGTTTCCATTTAAGATAAGACAAAATTCTGTCATACTGTCCCACTACTACCATATCACGTTGTTGCTCTCCTATAGTCATCTGCATGCTTTATTATGTGATAAACTGTGTTGTTAGGCCGCACGAAGTTACCCATAATTTAGAAGATAGTTAATATACAAAAGAACATAATCGACAATAAGATTTGAGCCAAATTATGGAATCTGTATACACACCTTGCTCTTCCCTTTGCCAGCTTCTCCCGTGAACCATGACACAGCCTATAGGAATAATTTGATCTCAGATTTTAGAACTGCAAATGCACACCAACATAAATACATCTCAAAACAAATGACACACAACAATTATATCTATCTCATCACTCTCAAGTATTCACTAGTGACATACCCAATTTTATAATCACGTTCGATCAAAAACTCAAGCTCTTCAACCTATCCATTCAAGCAACAAAGGCAATGGTCAACAACAATCAGTTTACAACTTTTTAATGGATAGAGATATAAATAAGAAACATACATCATCATCATCATCATCCTCAGGAATCTGGGGAGGGTTGAAAAAGTTGAAGAAACTTTCACATTTTTCAGTATTTATGATCCCTTTGGTATTTCTTGATCTTTTTCTTTGGCTTCTTCAAAAGCTTATGTGTCAAGCACTTTCCTGGATACCACTCAATTTCCGTTCTACAATGTTCCAAACAAAATTTAAAATATACAGCAAAAAGAAATATGAATATAGACCCTAAGAAAGTAAAACACATTGCTTACCCTGTTGATTTCTCTACTATAGGGTCAATATCTTTAAGTATGTGATATGTTTTTGTAAGCACGGAATTTTGGAAATAAGGATTGGAATCAAAATAGAACTCCAGCTTGAAAATGCGAGGATTGCGAAGTCTACACCACTTGATATCTTTGAGATACTTGAGGGCCTCCTAATCACGTTCAGTGATCTATCACAGAAAGAGAAAGGGGTAATTATATGCAATCATTAACAATAGATATAAATAAATTGTATTACCTCTTCAGCCAGTGTTTTATCATTCTTCATTGCAGTTAGCCAAAAGCTAGGCACTCCTTTCTCTGAATTTGAAGGAAGATCCAGAATAGTATCAAAAGCGATCGAGCGTACATGGCTAAAGCCTACACTATTGAAGAAAACTAAATTAACTTACCTTCAGCAGCTTCATTTGTGATTCCTTCAACATCAATAACACCATTGACAATCTCATACCTCTAACCATAAGAAAACAATGAAGAAAAAACAATTGTAACCATAAGTAATCCTTTTTTAAAAAACTAGTTATTATATCATAACCAATGAATAACACACACACACACCTTTGTGTAAAGTGGTTCATAAAGATTCATGTATTTAGCGTGCAACTGAACTTTCTCCTCAAGAGCCTCAGTCTCCAATTTGTCATATTCGTTCTGTTAGTTGAAAAACAAAATCAAATTTTCATTTCTTCCCCTTGTTAATGTAAAAGTGAAACTTTTAGTACAAAGCTACAATCGAGTTACACACAACATATATTAACATAAGTTCTACTCAATCGAGTATACTTGAGAGTTGAGAGTTGCAGTTTTACAGTGAAGATAAGAAGTTGGTAAAGGGGTTGTTGTTGTTGGTCTGGCATATAAGGTAATGTGGCTAACTTGAAGGCGCAGAATGATCTTGTGTTTTCAGGTATTCGACCCATTGTAGAAGAATTGGTCAACTCCGTTAAAAGTATCTCTTAGCAATGGCTTCTGGCAAAAAAGTCTGGAGCATCTTGTTTATTTTATGAATGGAATGGAATGTGAACTATTGTTTTGTTTTCTTCTTGTGACAATGTGGCAAGTACCACCTGTACCTAGTCCTATTTGTTGGGTTTAGTACAACTTGTACTTAGATCCAATTCTAATATATTTTTCCACAAAAAAAAAAAAAAAACCCAACACAGTCACTAAAATGGCAGCGACGCTAACACCAATAATAATTTGAGAAAATGAATTTATTGAATGTGATCACATGTGTCCATGTCAGACACTGACACATGTTGTATTGGGCATCAGACACGCCCTGGGTAAAAAATGTCAATGCTACAAAAGTCTTACTCATTATCGAACACAAGGATGTACATAGAAGAAAAAAAGTAACTACGACTATCACACAACCACACATGAAAACATGAGAAAGAGATATCAGGAGGAATGGAGAATCATCAAACCTGCAAATATTTGAGAACCTCCACGCGTTGGCTAACATTGGGTGAGGATCCTTTTTGTACAGCTTTTGTGAAATATGACAAAGCATGAGGAATAATTTTGTCTTTGATTGTCAATCTGCAAAGGCACGCCAACATAAATACATTTCAAACACAAAATAGGTAGGAAAATAAAAGCACGAGTTGTCTTCCCGTGAAAACTACATCACCAGATTCCATAAATGCCAATATTTTCTTCCTAAGTTGATAAAAACTCTTGTAATTCCTTCAACGTCAATAACACCATTGACAATCGCATATCTCTATAACCATAAGAAAACAATGAAGAAAAAAATTTGTAAACATTGTGAAACAGCAAGTAATTCTTTTTAAAAAACTAGATATTGTATCATAATTCATAACCAATGAGTAACACACACCTTTGTGTAAAGTGGTTCATAAAGCTTCATGTATTTAACTTTCAACTGACGTGATTCCTCAAAAAACTTAGTCTCCAATTTGTCATATTCGTTCTATAAGTTGAAAAACCAAATCAAATTTTCATTTATTCCCCTTGTTAGTGTAAAAGTGAAACTTTTAGCACAAAGCTACAATCTAATATACTTTCGACAACATAATTTAACACAAGTTCTACTCAATTAAGCACCATAACAAACACTGAACATGGCACTGACAGTAACACCTTGTTGTTTTCGGATTTAAAAAACCTTTTAAAAAATAATTTTTAGCCACCGAAGAGATTACTGGGTTGAGTCGCGGACTAGGTCGCTCTCTTTAAGACGTTTCGTGGCACTGCCCAAAATTGTGCAAGCAGACTATCAACCACGCCGTCCCCAGGATAAAACAGCCCAGTTACAACTGTATACCGATATGCTACTGCACGGTAGAAATCGGTCAAAGAATACACCTTCTTGAATGGTACTACAATACCACTCGAATTGATGCTACGACATCAATCTATGATTCATCGGTGATTCAGTGGTACTACAATACCACTCAAATTGATGCTGCGACATCAATCTATGAATCAACGGTACTACGATACCACATGTGGTACTACAATACCACATGTATTGATGATACTACAATATCAATCAATATAATGACACTAAGGTCATTCCAATATGGTACTAAAACCATTCTCAAATCAAAGGGATAATGGTACTAAGACCATTCCTTATTTGAAGGAACTAGTGATACTTTGATCACTCTCAAATCAATTAACACTAATAATAATATTATTAGTATCATATATAATACATAGAATAAATATTGTTTTTCTATAAAACAATTACGAATGCAAATCTTTCTAATAAAGAAAATAAAGAAACAATATAAACTATATTTTCATTAATCCAAAGTCATATAGAGGACATATTATGAACTATAAACAAATAGAAAATTATATTCAACTTATATAATATCAAGTTATTCAATTTCCTCTATATATAATTCATCGACCCACCGCCAAGTTAGACTTATATAATGAATTATCACAACAAATAACAATATAAATTAATTACTTCAAGCTATCACCAATCTAAGTATATACTATACATATTCCTAACCAATTAAACAGATTAAGAATTTAGCTTCAAAGTAATGAACATGATCATTTATCAATGGCCAACATATCTAATAATAATAGTCATATAAGCATAATTCTTATAATAATAAAGTTGTGTTACCTGATCATGTTCTTAAGACATAATGGCACTAGATGCCTCGTCAACGAATTGGATGTTTAATCCTCTGAATCTACCAAATGGTTTTAGCAAGGGAAATCAATACAATTGAGTATATGAAAATGCTAAGCTGATTATAATGGTGGCTTAGCAACTGGTTTTTTTTCTTGTTAGCAATTAGCAACCCAATTTAAAAATAGATTAAATTATATCTCTATACTTGGCAGCAACCAATACACCATATATTCCGTAGCCATGCTTGTATCTCATTTTCTATATATTTCAAGGAATCTACTCCTTCTTCAATGATATATTGGTATCCACTAAAAAAGAACATAGAAAAACTATGGTAGGTAGTCTTAGTGTAGCCATAAAATAGAGTTATTCTCCCATCAACTTAACCGTTACAAATTAATGGAAAATAAATCACAATAAATCAAATAAATAATTGTGAGACTTAATAAATTTATTTTCTCAAAATACACACTAATATGCTACAACACACTAGTATGTTATAGTACCCGATATGGGACTCAATTTTATTTTCAATTCACACACCAATGTGAACTTTGTTCCAACAATCCCCCACTTGAATTTAAAAGAAAATTCCAAAATATCGTAGGACGCTTCTAAAATATTGTGCATAAGCAAAGGTGTCTATGACTTGAACCTTTACATAGCAAGTAAGAGCCCGATTTAGTAAGAGTGACACTTGTCTTGAACTCTATCTCGGATTTTTCTCAAACCCGCACACAACCTTTTCTTAAGGTGTATCTTTATAGCCCGTGCTTTAATGGCCCTGCACGTGTATCCCAGTTTCATGAACGCTCTAGGAATTCGCCTCTAAATTCCATATGAACCGGCCTTAGTTCCACATTCATATAGGTGAGTCTATCAAGAGTACTCCTGAAGCTCGGTACTCCACTCATACAGAGTATAGATCTCATTAAGAGTTTTATTATCTCATCCTTTCGCTTTCAGGAATCATGCTTTTCTTATTTTTACTTGCATGATCATCTTTAACTCCTCACAACTTGTTATTACCCTTTGAACCTATTTCTTGGGATCTCCAGTCATTTAGGTTGGGTTTCCATCATGAGAAATTCATTTAGGCATTAGTCCCATCTTTCCAGATGTATAATGGACTTCCTCTTTAGTTATTCCTTTCGTCAAAGGATCTGCTAAAAAATTTCCATCAGCGTGTTCATGACCCATTCTTACAACACCTTTAGAGACTAACTATCTCACTGTGTTGTGCTTCCATTTAATCGACGTCTTTAACCATTATAATAACGGTTCAATTTATGCAATAGCCGCGGTACTATCGCAACAGATCAACACATCTGGCATAGATTATTCCATAAAGGAATCTCAAATTGCAAGCAACCAATTGCTTCTTCACTAGCTGTGGCTAATGGAATCATTTCAGACTTCATATTGGATTAAGCCAATATAGTATGTTTCTCTGATTTCCAAGATACAATTTCTCTACTATATATTCCAAATATATAGTCACTAATTGTTTTGGAATCATATAATAATGTATTCCAATCTACATCATTGTATCCTTCAAGAATATCAGAAAATCTCTAATAATAATATGATATGAGATTCATGGTCATTTTTATCTCATGAATCTCTCAATAGCATACCAATGCTAGTTCTTCAGTTTACTAACAAACCGGCACAACAGTACCACAACATATGCAATGCTACGACATATGCAACGTCGGGTCAAGTACAATCAGTGACATATCAAATGCGGCAACATATATATGCTTTCATATTCTGATTGTCTTACACTTTCACCAGTGTTCTTCCATAGTTTTTACACTATGATCGTATAGTATGCACAAATAAATTTGCTTCTGTAAATATATTTCTTTAAAACTTTCTCATCATAGTGAGATTGATTTAAGGAAATTTGCATTCATGGATCAATAATCTCAATATCCAAGATTACATTTACTTCGAAATTCATTTGACAATCATCAAATTGTCAAACTTTTCATGTCATTTCATATGGCTTGTTTAAGACTCTACAAAGTCTTATCCAACTTATCGACTTTAGTTTTCATGCCCATGAGTTGAAAAAAAATATTTAGGTTGTTCCATAAAAAATTCTTCTTCCAATTCACTATTTAAAAAAGTAATTATAACATCCATTTGGCCTTATGGATATTATTCTTGTAATTGGAGAAAACATGTTGAAAAGATATATATTTGTTTTCATTTCTAAAATTTATTTATAATCATTCAATTTGTACTCATGAGGCAAGTCTACTAAATGTCAAGTCTTATTAGACAATAGATAATTCATCTCATTATTTACGGCTACCACCATAAATCAACATAGAGAATCTATCTCATCATTTACGGCTACAACCATAAATCAGCATCCAAGAAAGACAATTTCTTGGAGGTTCGTTGGATCCTTTTCTAATCTATAAACCATGTAATCAGGTTCATACTTTTTAGCAACTTTTGCTATCTTACCTCTTCGAGGTTCTATTACATATTGTTCGATGTTCTCATTACAACTTCTGATCACTGGAATGTGACCAGGTACAATGCCCCCACTAGAGCCCCCACTATTTCTCAATTTTAAAGAGAAATTCATTTTCATAGAAATCATTTTTTGATTCTATGACCATTTTAGCATTTAGGCAACAACCTATAAGCTTTGATGTTAATTGTGTATCAACAAATACACATTCACAGGCTCTACTAGTGAGTTAAACTCTCTTGGAGTTGAGAATTTGAACCTACGTCAAATTACTCCAAGTTCAAAAAATAAGACAAGTTAAATTGTCTTTTCTACAAAATTTCACAAGTGAATTTTGTTCTTGCACTTAGGCACTCTATTTAGCACAAAACAATCAATTAATTGAATTCCCCCACTAATGAGACGCAATGCCGAAATTAAACATGACTGTAACAACTAGCTCGGCAAAAGGTTCTTTATTTTTATTTTATTTTTCTTTACCGTTCAACTCAAAAGAGTAAGTTGTAGTTGTTTCATGTATAATTTCATTCTCATTAAAAAATGTGGGAATCATATTTTGTGCCTTATAACAAAATGAAGTTACTTGACTTTCTTATTGAACTAATTTTCAATTTCAATTCCAAAGAATTGAAACATGTCAAGAACATTATTTATCACTTTTATTTTCCATAAGATTTATGAAAAATAATCTCAACATTCATCAACAAAAGTGATGAGTATCTTTTTCTGTTTATAGTGTTGTTGTTCGAGACAACAAACACTTCGTTATTTTTCTGATCTTGCTTTACAACTTTTTCTTTCAAAAGAAGACAAGTTATCAGACTTTCAAGTGCATCTTCTTTAGACTTTTTATCATTTTTAAACTTGTTCAATTATTTCAAATACAATTGAAATATAATCCTTCAACACGTTAGCAACTCTTTTATTGTTCTAAAAATATGATTTATTTTGTTGCTGATGTTTGAAGTGATTCCCTTTCAACCAAAATGGTTTGCCATAGTCAGCGACATAATAATATGAACCAGTAATTTCTTCGGTAGTCATGGCAGAAAGAAACGTCTTAAAATTGTTGTTTTCGGATTTAAAAAACCTTTTAAAAAATAATTTTTAGCCACCGAAGAGATTACTGGTTGAGTCGCGGACTAGGTCGCTCTCTTTAAGACGTTTCGTGGCACTGCCCAAAATTGTGCAAGCAGACTATCAACCACGCCGTCCCTAGGATAAAACAGCCCAGTTACAACTGTATACCGATATGCTACTGCACGGTAGAAATCGGTAAAAGAATACACCTTCTTGAATGGTACTACAATACCACTCGAATTGATGCTACGACATCAATCTATGATTCATCGGTGATTCAGTGGTACTACAATACCACTCAAATTGATGCTGCGACATCAATCTATGAATCAACGGTACTACGATACCACATGTGGTACTACAATACCACATGTATTGATGATACTACAATATCAATCAATATAATGACACTAAGGTCATTCCAATATGGTACTAAAACCATTCTCAAATCAAAGGGATAATGGTACTAAGACCATTCCTTATTTGAAGGAACTAGTGATACTTTGATCACTCTCAAATCAATTAACACTAATAATAATATTATTAGTATCATATATAATACATAGAATAAATATTGTTTTTCTATAAAACAATTACGAATGCAAATCTTTCTAATAAAGAAAATAAAGAAACAATATAAACTATATTTTCATTAATCCAAAGTCATATAGAGGACATATTATGAACTATAAACAAATAGAAAATTATATTCAACTTATATAATATCAAGTTATTCAATTTCCTCTATATATAATTCATCGACCCACCGCCAAGTTAGACTTATATAATGAATTATCACAACAAATAACAATATAAATTAATTACTTCAAGCTATCACCAATCTAAGTATATACTATACATATTCCTAACCAATTAAACAGATTAAGAATTTAGCTTCAAAGTAATGAACATGATCATTTATCAATGGCCAACATATCTAATAATAATAGTCATATAAGCATAATTCTTATAATAATAAAGTTGTGTTACCTGATCATGTTCTTAAGACATAATGGCACTAGATGCCTCGTCAACGAATTGGATGTTTAATCCTCTGAATCTACCAAATGGTTTTAGCAAGGGAAATCAATACAATTGAGTATATGAAAATGCTAAGCTGATTATAATGGTGGCTTAGCAACTGGTTTTTTTTCTTGTTAGCAATTAGCAACCCAATTTAAAAATAGATTAAATTATATCTCTATACTTGGCAGCAACCAATACACCATATATTCCGTAGCCATGCTTGTATCTCATTTTCTATATATTTCAAGGAATCTACTCCTTCTTCAATGATATATTGGTATCCACTAAAAAAGAACATAGAAAAACTATGGTAGGTAGTCTTAGTGTAGCCATAAAATAGAGTTATTCTCCCATCAACTTAACCGTTACAAATTAATGGAAAATAAATCACAATAAATCAAATAAATAATTGTGAGACTTAATAAATTTATTTTCTCAAAATACACACTAATATGCTACAACACACTAGTATGTTATAGTACCCGATATGGGACTCAATTTTATTTTCAATTCACACACCAATGTGAACTTTGTTCCAACAATCCCCCACTTGAATTTAAAAGAAAATTCCAAAATATCGTAGGACGCTTCTAAAATATTGTGCATAAGCAAAGGTGTCTATGACTTGAACCTTTACATAGCAAGTAAGAGCCCGATTTAGTAAGAGTGACACTTGTCTTGAACTCTATCTCGGATTTTTCTCAAACCCGCACACAACCTTTTCTTAAGGTGTATCTTTATAGCCCGTGCTTTAATGGCCCTGCACGTGTATCCCAGTTTCATGAACGCTCTAGGAATTCGCCTCTAAATTCCATATGAACCGGCCTTAGTTCCACATTCATATAGGTGAGTCTATCAAGAGTACTCCTGAAGCTCGGTACTCCACTCATACAGAGTATAGATCTCATTAAGAGTTTTATTATCTCATCCTTTCGCTTTCAGGAATCATGCTTTTCTTATTTTTACTTGCATGATCATCTTTAACTCCTCACAACTTGTTATTACCCTTTGAACCTATTTCTTGGGATCTCCAGTCATTTAGGTTGGGTTTCCATCATGAGAAATTCATTTAGGCATTAGTCCCATCTTTCCAGATGTATAATGGACTTCCTCTTTAGTTATTCCTTTCGTCAAAGGATCTGCTAAAAAATTTCCATCAGCGTGTTCATGACCCATTCTTACAACACCTTTAGAGACTAACTATCTCACTGTGTTGTGCTTCCATTTAATCGACGTCTTTAACCATTATAATAACGGTTCAATTTATGCAATAGCCGCGGTACTATCGCAACAGATCAACACATCTGGCATAGATTATTCCATAAAGGAATCTCAAATTGCAAGCAACCAATTGCTTCTTCACTAGCTGTGGCTAATGGAATCATTTCAGACTTCATATTGGATTAAGCCAATATAGTATGTTTCTCTGATTTCCAAGATACAATTTCTCTACTATATATTCCAAATATATAGTCACTAATTGTTTTGGAATCATATAATAATGTATTCCAATCTACATCATTGTATCCTTCAAGAATATCAGAAAATCTCTAATAATAATATGATATGAGATTCATGGTCATTTTTATCTCATGAATCTCTCAATAGCATACCAATGCTAGTTCTTCAGTTTACTAACAAACCGGCACAACAGTACCACAACATATGCAATGCTACGACATATGCAACGTCGGGTCAAGTACAATCAGTGACATATCAAATGCGGCAACATATATATGCTTTCATATTCTGATTGTCTTACACTTTCACCAGTGTTCTTCCATAGTTTTTACACTATGATCGTATAGTATGCACAAATAAATTTGCTTCTGTAAATATATTTCTTTAAAACTTTCTCATCATAGTGAGATTGATTTAAGGAAATTTGCATTCATGGATCAATAATCTCAATATCCAAGATTACATTTACTTCGAAATTCATTTGACAATCATCAAATTGTCAAACTTTTCATGTCATTTCATATGGCTTGTTTAAGACTCTACAAAGTCTTATCCAACTTATCGACTTTAGTTTTCATGCCCATGAGTTGAAAAAAAATATTTAGGTTGTTCCATAAAAAATTCTTCTTCCAATTCACTATTTAAAAAAGTAATTATAACATCCATTTGGCCTTATGGATATTATTCTTGTAATTGGAGAAAACATGTTGAAAAGATATATATTTGTTTTCATTTCTAAAATTTATTTATAATCATTCAATTTGTACTCATGAGGCAAGTCTACTAAATGTCAAGTCTTATTAGACAATAGATAATTCATCTCATTATTTACGGCTACCACCATAAATCAACATAGAGAATCTATCTCATCATTTACGGCTACAACCATAAATCAGCATCCAAGAAAGACAATTTCTTGGAGGTTCGTTGGATCCTTTTCTAATCTATAAACCATGTAATCAGGTTCATACTTTTTAGCAACTTTTGCTATCTTACCTCTTCGAGGTTCTATTACATATTGTTCGATGTTCTCATTACAACTTCTGATCACTGGAATGTGACCAGGTACAATGCCCCCACTAGAGCCCCCACTATTTCTCAATTTTAAAGAGAAATTCATTTTCATAGAAATCATTTTTTGATTCTATGACCATTTTAGCATTTAGGCAACAACCTATAAGCTTTGATGTTAATTGTGTATCAACAAATACACATTCACAGGCTCTACTAGTGAGTTAAACTCTCTTGGAGTTGAGAATTCGAACCTACGTCAAATTACTCCAAGTTCAAAAAATAAGACAAGTTAAATTGTCTTTTCTACAAAATTTCACAAGTGAATTTTGTTCTTGCACTTAGGCACTCTATTTAGCACAAAACAATCAATTAATTGAATTCCCCCACTAATGAGACGCAATGCCGAAATTAAACATGACTGTAACAACTAGCTCGGCAAAAGGTTCTTTATTTTTATTTTATTTTTCTTTACCGTTCAACTCAAAAGAGTAAGTTGTAGTTGTTTCATGTATAATTTCATTCTCATTAAAAAATGTGGGAATCATATTTTGTGCCTTATAACAAAATGAAGTTACTTGACTTTCTTATTGAACTAATTTTCAATTTCAATTCCAAAGAATTGAAACATGTCAAGAACATTATTTATCACTTTTATTTTCCATAAGATTTATGAAAAATAATCTCAACATTCATCAACAAAAGTGATGAGTATCTTTTTCTGTTTATAGTGTTGTTGTTCGAGACAACAAACACTTCGTTATTTTTCTGATCTTGCTTTACAACTTTTTCTTTCAAAAGAAGACAAGTTATCAGACTTTCAAGTGCATCTTCTTTAGACTTTTTATCATTTTTAAACTTGTTCAATTATTTCAAATACAATTGAAATATAATCCTTCAACACGTTAGCAACTCTTTTATTGTTCTAAAAATATGATTTATTTTGTTGCTGATGTTTGAAGTGATTCCCTTTCAACCAAAATGGTTTGCCATAGTCAGCGACATAATAATATGAACCAGTAATTTCTTCGGTAGTCATGGCAGAAAGAAACGTCTTAAAATTGTTGTTTTCGGATTTAAAAAACCTTTTAAAAAATAATTTTTAGCCACCGAAGAGATTACTGGTTGAGTCGCGGACTAGGTCGCTCTCTTTAAGACGTTTCGTGGCACTGCCCAAAATTGTGCAAGCAGACTATCAACCACGCCGTCCCTAGGATAAAACAGCCCAGTTACAACTGTATACCGATATGCTACTGCACGGTAGAAATCGGTAAAAGAATACACCTTCTTGAATGGTACTACAATACCACTCGAATTGATGCTACGACATCAATCTATGATTCATCGGTGATTCAGTGGTACTACAATACCACTCAAATTGATGCTGCGACATCAATCTATGAATCAACGGTACTACGATACCACATGTGGTACTACAATACCACATGTATTGATGATACTACAATATCAATCAATATAATGACACTAAGGTCATTCCAATATGGTACTAAAACCATTCTCAAATCAAAGGGATAATGGTACTAAGACCATTCCTTATTTGAAGGAACTAGTGATACTTTGATCACTCTCAAATCAATTAACACTAATAATAATATTATTAGTATCATATATAATACATAGAATAAATATTGTTTTTCTATAAAACAATTACGAATGCAAATCTTTCTAATAAAGAAAATAAAGAAACAATATAAACTATATTTTCATTAATCCAAAGTCATATAGAGGACATATTATGAACTATAAACAAATAGAAAATTATATTCAACTTATATAATATCAAGTTATTCAATTTCCTCTATATATAATTCATCGACCCACCGCCAAGTTAGACTTATATAATGAATTATCACAACAAATAACAATATAAATTAATTACTTCAAGCTATCACCAATCTAAGTATATACTATACATATTCCTAACCAATTAAACAGATTAAGAATTTAGCTTCAAAGTAATGAACATGATCATTTATCAATGGCCAACATATCTAATAATAATAGTCATATAAGCATAATTCTTATAATAACAAAGTTGTGTTACCTGATCATGTTCTTAAGACATAATGGCACTAGATGCCTCGTCAACGAATTGGATGTTTAATCCTCTGAATCTACCAAATGGTTTTAGCAAGGGAAATCAATACAATTGAGTATATGAAAATGCTAAGCTGATTATAATGGTGGCTTAGCAACTGGTTTTTTTTCTTGTTAGCAATTAGCAACCCAATTTAAAAATAGATTAAATTATATCTCTATACTTGGCAGCAACCAATACACCATATATTTTGTAGCCATGCTTGTATCTCATTTTCTATATAATTCAAGGAATCTACTCCTTCTTCAATGATATATTGGTATCCACTAAAAAAGAACATAGAAAAACTATGGTAGGTAGTCTTAGTGTAGCCATAAAATAGAGTTATTCTCCCATCAACTTAACCGTTACAAATTAATGGAAAATAAATCACAATAAATCAAATAAATAATTGTGAGACTTAATAAATTTATTTTCTCAAAATACACACTAATATGCTACAACACACTAGTATGTTCTAGTACCCGATATGGGACTCAATTTTATTTTCAATTCACACACCAATGTGAACTTTATTCCAACACACCTAAACACCAGTAATGATTTGGGAAAATTAATTAATTGAATCTAATCACATGTGTCCTTGTCAGACACCGGCACATTTTGGATTGGACACACACACACTACCGGCATAAGTAGATTAAAGTTAAGATTAATTTGTTAAAATAAAGCAACCCTGATATGTACTACTGAAGAGAAAGAAGAAAAAAAAAGTAATTACGATTATCACACAGCCACACACATGAAAACATAAGAAACAGCAAGATATTAGGAGGAATGGAGGATCATCGAACCTGCAAATATTTGAGAACCTTAACGCGTTGCCTGGAATTGGGTGAAAGTGTTTCCATATCCACATGGTTCCCAGTTAAGAGCTGAAGGTTATTAAACACAGGGCTATACATAAGTACATTACCAGCATAAGTAGATTAAAAGTTAAGATTAATTTGTTAAAACTAAGCAACCCTGATCATCTGTATCACTGAAGAAAACAAGTAATTATGACTATCACACAGACACACACATGAAAACATGAAAAACAAAGAGATATCAGGAGGAATGTAGGATCATCAAACCTGCAAGGCGAAATCCCTGTAAATGGGTGAAACTGAAAGTCCTTCCACGAAGGCGGCATCCACATGCTCCCCATACAAGAGCTGAATGTATCAGACACAAGGATGTATATAATGTAGGATATTTTATCTGATAATTTATTTTAAAGTTAATTTATAAAAATTTATTATTCATTACTTGCACATTTTCTTTCTTTCATATTGTAACGGTTTTACTTTTATGATAATCATGATAATCCTAATAACTAGGATTTATTGGTTGGCAAGTGACAAGAATTCCTATTATATTAAGGCACACGACAAAGGGTTGAGTGCATATAGAGTGAATAAGGGAAGCATGCTACTTCAATATCAATAATATAAAATTAAGTTTCCTTAAGCATCCAAAAGTAGTTCTATGAGACCTTGCTAATTCACGTGCAGTGTTAGCAAGAAGTGACTGTTGTATCCTGGAGGGTATTAGCTATGAGACCAACTGCACCGGGTAACTTACCTGTGATGGCGAAATACTCTTAAGCCCAGTGCATTGCACGCCTCAGTCAATAATGCGATAAGTTTTTCTTGTTCTAAATTATTTTATTATAAGTCTATTTATCTATAATAATAATTTCTCTTATTTATTTATTTGATTATAATTCTATGTCATAATATTTTTCCAACAATCCTAAGAGTAATCTTTTTTTGGCATAGTGTTATTATTAATTTTAATTTTGATTTGGTAATAGAATTATTTGTTGATGAAAAGGTGAAATTTTAATTTGAGAAATGAAGTTAGATTGATACCAAGGAAAGCAAATATGAGGTTACTCGCTCCATAACAGAATTAGAAGCGAGACAATATAGTCCCAATAGTGTTAATCACATGTGGATTCCTCAATCCAATCAATAAGAGCATGGTGTAATCAAGTCTATTGCAACTTGTAAGTTTTAAACTTTTCCCCCTTTCAAAACATCCACAAGTGATTAGGTACATGTTTCTAGTCTCTAAATCCTAGAAGTTTTGTTTTTGTGTATGTTGAAACTATGACTGAGTTGTTGAATGTGTAGAATTGATAGTAGCGATTTTTAAAAGCTAAATTTTGTTGAGCATAAATTAAATTGATATGTGCACTTCAATTTGTGTAAAATGGATTTGTAATGTGGAGGCTTATTTCATACTATCAAAATTTATTTTTACTAAACTTGCAAAAAGTTGACGAATGAGCTTCTATGTTAAAAAGTGTATGTTTGAGTAAATATATATAAATTGATAGAAAAAATACATCTTTAAATTTCAACTAGACCCTTACGAGTGTGATGCGATTGTTTTTATTTTACAATTGCATAAAACTGAAACATTAAATATTATCAAAATAATAATAATAAAATAGAGAATCCGATATTCAAAAGATTTATTTTTTAAGAAGAAGTGATGTGACATTGTAAGTGAGTGGTTAAATGAAGAAATATTATTGGTTTAAGGATTATGGTTTACTTTACATGAGTAACAGAATAACTATCTAAAATTTATATATACAGGAGTAATAGGATATATCTCCGCACAACATATAAATCTATTTCAAAACACATAAATGATTGGATGAAAAGAGATGTGGCAAAATCTAAGTCACACAATTGACATATAAATAGTGACAGAATTAGAAAAACTCAAATAAAACAAATAAAATTAAATGGTACATACCTTTTAAAAATATTCCAAAGGGACATGTGAAGAGCATCAACCTCACAGTTCAGTTCTTTTGAGTAAGAGATGATGACCCAAAACCTAAAATAAAAAATTATAAAAATAAGTATATCAATAAAAAAAATGAATAAATAAAAAGTAAAGGAAAGAAAAGTAAAACAACCATTACATAATTCAATTAAAAATAAAGTATATATTATTTAATTTGTATCATAATAGAATATGAATACACATATACAATAACACTTAACTAAACCTATAAATGATGTGCAACACAAAAGTTGAATGTATGATCTGCAACAAAAAAAAAGTCAAATTATCTTAATTTTATTTGTTATGCAAAAAGTTAATTTTTGCAAAAAATAAAATAACTACAACAAATCATGGTTTTAGAAAATAACATAAGTATTTATACCTGATGCACAAAAGATGAAGAGGCAAGATAATGGAAAGAGAAATTGCAAATATAAGATATGAAAAAATATATTCTCACATTCAACCGAAAAAACAAATGGTAATCTTGTTAAGCACATGATTGAGCATCATGGGATGAAAATATTTGTTTCTAACATTCGTAATGGTTAGTTAGGAAAATATGAATAAGATACAAATTAAAATAATTGTAACCTATATATTAAAATATTGGTAGAAGAGTCCAATGGAAGAAAATTGAATGGTGACTTTAGAGATGAAAAATATATTACCGGGAGTTACAATGTTAATTAGTATGTATTTTTGTATTCTCTTTATTGTAATATAGTAAGCAAAAATTATTATATTCGCAAAAAAAAGTAAATGCTAATTAAGTAAAGGCTTGAGTGAGTATATATTAAAAAACCATAAGTATATAAATGTAGAATATGAAAAGTATAGAGATGACAATAATAATAATAATAATAATAATAATAATAATAATAATAATAATAATAATATAAGTAGAAATGATGTGACATTGTAGAGTGATTTAATTGGATTTAAATAGATGATGTGGTCAAATAAAACAATTTGATTGGTCTAAGTGGATTAGGGTTAGGAGAACTATTTAGGAATTATATATATAGATTTCTACACTATAGGTCGTTGACATATCATTGTGTTTATTTTGCCTAATATCTATAGTGTGTACTAATTATAATTTAAGTGATGCAGTAAATTTTAGTTGCCACCGAAGCATAGCGATATTGAAATTTGGCAACATTGAGTCTCTCCCTATTCAAAGAAAGGATAGTTGCATCTGTTATGTATTGAAAAACCATTGAACATATTTGATCCCAAGATTTTAATATTCGAGAGATATTATGAAATATAAAAAAATATATATATTGTGGAGTATCCATTGTATTAGAATAATACAATGATGATTAATAAAACTTTCGATAAGAAAATAAATATTTGTGAGGATTAATTTTTTCAATGTGGGGGTTTGTCGCTTGGAATTTTTTCAAGTAGACTTGGATAAATAATTTGTTTGAAAACTTAATTCTACAAAATGTGGGGGTGTTGTCACTTGAAAATCTTCAAGTAGACCTGTCCAATAAATCTAAATATAGATTTAATTTCTCTCTTAGTGGAGATGTTGTTGCTTAGAATTTATCTAAGTAAGCCTATGATAATAAATCATAGATGTACATTTGAAAATAAATGATGAAATATTGATTAAGAGACGTCTTAGTCAATGTATTGTGATTTTGTGAAACATCGCGTTGTTGAGTGATATATATAAAGGATCCTGTGATAATCCCACTGAGCAAGAAACTAGTGGATGATATATACATCGAGGGGGATGAATTTATGTCCACTACAAAAATTGAAAGTGATGGTAACCCAACATAGATTGTGAAAATTTGCAAGGCTATGTTCATATGGGTAAGAACAAATCACTTGTCAATTTGAGGAGACACTATCCAATTTCTATTTGAGTTCATCCCTATGGTGTAGGATAGTGTATACAACAGCGATGGAGATTGAGTTTTTCTCTTAATGAATCTATAGCTCATGAATGAGTGGTGTGCTTGACTGTGGTGTACACTTGATAGATTCACCTATATGAGTGTTGAGGTGAGGCCGCTTCTATGAAAGCTTGGGCAGACTTTCTAGAGCCACTCATGAAATCCAGGAATAGGTGCAAGGCCAAAATGCACCACACCGCGTTGAACAACTTTGGACGAAAGATCAAGGTGAGTGATGAAGTCACTGTTTCACATACGGAATGAGGTTCATAGAGGTTATAATCTCACCGACATTCTAGTGGATCAAATTTCATTTGCTCTATGTGCTAGTTCATAGTCCAAAAGACACTAGTGCTTATGCGTTGATGTCTCACGCTCTTGGGAACACTTAAAATTTAAATTCTTAAAACTTTAAAATTAATTGTGGGGGATTGTAGGATATTTTATCTGTTAATTTATTTTAAAGTTAATTTATAAAAATTTATTATTCATTACTTGCACGTTTTCTTTCTTTCATATCGTAACAGTTTTACTTTTATGATAATCATGATAATCCTAATAACTAGGATTTATTGGTTGGCAAGTGACAATAAGAGGTATCCTAGAATTCCTATTATATTAAGGCACACGACAAAGGGTTGAGTGCATATAGAGTGAATAAGGGAAGCATGCTACTTCAATATCAATAATATAAAATTAAGTTTCCTTGAGCATCCAAAAGTAGTTATATGAGACCTTGCTAATTCACGTGCAGTGTTAGCAAGAAGTGACTGTTGTATCTTGAAGGGTATTAGCTATAAGACCAACTGCACCGGGTAACTTACCTGTGGTGGTGAAATACTCTTAAGCCCAGTGCATTGCACGCCTCAGTCATCAAACCGATAAGTTCTTGTTCTATATTTTTATTTTATTATGTATCATATATATATATATATATATATATATATATATATATATATATATATATATATATATATATATATATATATATATTTGTAATATTTCTTTGATTTATTATTATTGAAATAATTCTATGTCTAATATTTTTCCAACATATAAGGACACTACCAACATAAGTAGATTATAAGTTAAGATTAATTTGTTAAAACTAAGCAACCCTGATTATCTATACCTCCGAAGAAAAAAATAGTAATTACGACTATCACACAGACACAGACACACACGTGAAAACATGAGAAACATAGAGATATCAGGAGGAATGTAGGATCATCAAACCTTGAAACAATTGATAGCCTCAACGGCTTGCTCTTCACTGGGTGAAGGTGTTTTCCGGATATCCAAAAGCCTAAGAAAGCTAGCAAATATCTGACGTTTATCCTACATAAAACATTAGACATTACACAAACAATTCCACAAAAAGATAAGGAAAAAACACATTGCAAACTCACGAAATTAATATGTTCGTTCTGATTTAGACATTTTGAAGCAAATTTTTTTAATAGTGTATACTACTATTTGATATTGCTCACACCCAAGAGAAAATAAATAATAGAAGCTGCTCCACTCCACTTGCATACATAGTACAATTAGTAGTTATATTTGTGTTTTGAAGGTATCAAAATCGTAAACACGTTCATAAATATTTTTTTAATTAGTTATTTTGATCATTATATATATCTTTATGCAGTCAATTTAGTCATCAAATGTATTTTTTATCGATCAGTTTAATTCATAAAATTACTAACAACAACAACAGAGAGACATATTTGCAATTTCGATACATTTAGAACTTTATAGTGACAACTAGACCAGAACATTGGTTAGAAACTTACTTTCAGTGCATTGGCGAGTGCGAGACCAGAACTAGAAGTACTAGTTACATGAAGAAACAAACACGAGAATTTAGACCTAAGTTTTAATCAATTGATAATTTTTTTGAATAATAGATAAATACTAATTCACAAAGTTACAATAGATAAGAATGAGTGGTCGAGAAATGGAGAATCAAGCGATGAAATTACCACCGGCGCCGGCGGGTAGATTGACGGCGTGATCGGTCATAATGAAGGAAGCGAGGGAAACGAAAGTATATATACTTTCCTATGCACGTGTCAATTCTTTTATTTAATCAACTAATAACTATATATTGCACTTTTGTCCCCCAAATTTGGAGTAAGGATCTCTCCATTCTTTATGATTTTCATTTCTTCAATTTCCATTTTTTTTTAAATATTTTGAGGGAATGTGAATTTCTAATAATATTTATCTATATTTCTATTTTGGCATTTTCATTTTCAGGAATTTTAGCTCCGACTATAAAAGAGATTTTCACTTTTGTAAAAAAAAAAAAGAGATTTTGACTAATTTAAAATCATACTTTTACGTTATATTTTAAAAATTATATAGTAACGGTAAAAGTGAAAATCCCCTAACACACACATACACACACACTTTTAGCCTCTTTTGCATTTCATGGCCCCTTATGCCAATTTAATCCCCTAAGTTTTACAATTGCTCAATTTTAACTTCCTAAATTTCAATTTCTCGATTTTAACTCCTAAATCAAATTAAATATTTTGAAAATAAATAAAAAATGTTTTAGCCCCCTAAGTTTGGGGCTAAAATCGAGCATTTTCGAAGTGGAAGTAAAATGTGTGTATTGAAGCGATGTATTGGATTAAGCGGGTGTATTGGATTATGATTTCAAAAGATTATTTTGATAAAAAAATCCTTAAGATTTTATGGGATTATATTGACTTTGTGAGATGTGGAAGAAAAAAAATTAAAGACTTTTTATGATCAATATTCTTAATCTTAGATTTTAATGGATTTCTACCATAGATTTTTAAGATTTCATATTACTTTACGAAATCCACAAAAATTAGTCCTCCACAAAAATTTCACAGTAGTTCATGGATTTTTAACATTTCTCCACATATTTGAACCTTTATATATTTCTTGATGTCATGTTCTCGTTTTTTCTCGTGTTTGAATCATGGGTTCTTAATCATTGTCTTTATAATTTGATTTGATCACATATAAATGAAAATTGAAAAATTGTCAATAAGTTCCAATGAAAATTTATCAGAACAATATTCTTTGCGAAGAGAACACAAACCAAAATATTACTCCCTCTGGTCCTTAATATAAGAAGGAGTCAGCTTTTTAGACACATTGAAATATTAATGTATCTAGACAATAAAACAGTCCAGATACAACAATATTTCAATGCATCTAAAGAGTGAACTTATTTTTATGTTACGGTGAATTTGTTAATAATTTTTTTTTTGCTATTAACAAAAACATTTCTATGTTATGATGATTTTGTTAATAAAAGATATTTGTTGCTAAAAAAAAAAATCAAGGGTATTGTTGATATTTTGAAAAGTTCACACCAACTTTTTTATTGCCTAAGCCATTTAGTCGTAAGAGGTTTGAGTAGTATGCTATAAGTCCTTGATTCGATCTTCAGCTCATTGTAAACAAAAAAAATTATTGCCTAAAAAAAAAAGAATCTTAATTGTTTTTTTGATAATTTGAATCTTAATTATCTTAATTTAATACCACAAAATTTATTTTACTTTCATAAAAAACTTTATTAAATAACACAAGATTTTATTATCATAAAAAAAAAAACTTTTAAAATAATTTAAAATATCAATCCAATACACGCTAGAAAACTATAAACTCTTCTATTCTACGATTTGCTCTCACTTTCACAACCTCGTCGTCGAGAATCAAGCAGAGCAAGCTATAACGTGAGCGAGCACCATCGACGAACGACAATGAACATAGACCAGAACTTGACTTCTACAGCCCCAAAATTCCCTGTGTCACAACTCAATTTCTCTCTACAAATCAATGTATGCGCACTTTGATTCCATCACTGAATTGATTCCTTCAATTTCTATTACCTTTCAATTGATTCCATCACTGAATGCACATAAACTGTTTGTGTTTATTACTCACTCAAAAAACCCTCTCTCTGCTTTTATTCTTCACTGATTCCACTAATGTTTGTTTATTACTTTGTCAGGGAAACAACACCGAAATCGTTATTTCAAGTTATGAAGATCATTTTATGGTGAGTCAGTGCTTTGAATCTTGTGTTTTTATAGAAACAGCTGTTAAATTTCTCACTACTTTCAGGTTATTGCCACTCAAATAGGAGCCATGGGGACAATACTGCATGCCAGGTTTGCATCTCAATCAATTCTCTGCAATTTCTTTCATATTTTTTCATAGGTTCTCTAATCTCTAGGGTTTCTTATGAAAACAACTTTAAGCTTATTTATTTGAAAACAACTTGACTTTATTTTAGCTTTTGTTATAGAAATAATAACTTATAAACAAGTACTTATATGATAATTGCTTAACTAAGTTGTTTATCCAAACAAGGCCTAAGTGAAAATATATTTTACACTATCACGGTCAGATACTGGTGAATTTAAAAGTAGTGATTGGGTATACATTCAATCCCAATGGTTTCACTAACTCCCAATCCGAGCTATGAAATTATAACTTTTCCTACTATATGGGTACTAGGGATTTTCCCATAGCCATGATTGAATGTGAGAACTAGGCGTGGAAAATCTGTCGTGACTTGTGAGAACTAGGACTTTAGAGAGCTTGAAATTCCACATCATCATTCACATTCAAAATAGTGATGCTTAATGGAGGAAGTATTGCTCACATTATCACACGTGTGTCTTTTTCAATGCCAGGAAGGAAGAAGGGATGTCAATTAGCCCAACGTTCGATGTTTCTGTTTTATTTGGAAAACGGGATGAGGTAAACTGGCCTATGTTTGATATCATTTGTTTTCTTTGATAATTTTTTGTGAAGGTTTGGGTTTTTGCTTATGAAATTCATTGATGCAGCCAATGTTAGTAGCATGCGCACGCCAGCTGATTGAGCATATGACGTATGTATTCTTTCTTGATATGAAAAAACTACTCAATTAGAAATATTAGTTATTACATTTATGGAGTTTTCAATTTCATTATTGTAACTTTTGGTCTAAATTAATATAGGTTTCAAAGATCCCTTAAAAGGGATACTTTAAATCAGCTATAAGCCTTGTGGCTGTATACTTTAGTAAATCATCTGAGGAAACCATATTGACCATTCCATTTCTGATTTGCAGTTTGTCTGGTGTGTCTAAGCCGTTGGTGCTCTCACTAGGCCTTAAAGATCATTCTGCGGTACATTTTAACTAATTTTTTCCTCTTTACTGAAAATTAAAAGAAAAATTACTAAAGATGTCATACTCATATACCAATGCTATGCAGGAGACATTGAAAGGCATTGTTTCTGCTGTGATAGACAAGAGACTGTGGTAACGAATCAGATGATGAAAGTTCAAATTCCAGATTTTAGTCTGCCGGAATGCATATAGCTCAACCTGGTAGAGTTGGGAAGTAACAGCTGACTACCATATATATGCGGGTTATTTTTCTACTTAATATTGTTTGTTCGGCCGTAAATTTAATTGTATTGACATCTGGCACTTTCAGATTATAGTATTCAACTTACATTTATCACTGCAAGTTAATCTCATCTTCTACTTTAATTGTGACAGATTGAAGTATTCAATTATTGTTATCATGTTATGCAAACTTCAGTTCATATGTCTTATTTTTAGTCATTAATTTACTGTGATTAAATTACAGTTAACGACTAAAAGCAGTGATTGGACTTTGATGTCACTCTGTCACATTTATAACAATTTCTTAATATTAAGTGTTGCTCGTCCAAAACGTACACAGAAAGAAATAAACTGAATTCTTTGCTAATTAAAATATAGAATGTTTAAACAATGGTCTTGGTTAAAAAGTTGGAAAGTGAAGAGACAAAGTGAGAATGTTGTTAATGCAGTGTCCTGCATTTTATCATCCTGATTACAAGGTAGAAAAAGACACAAGAAAAGGAACAAAAGTAACATTCTCAGAAAAAATGGTCGATATACACCGAGTACAGGATATAAGATCTTCTCTTCACTCGTGCCTTCGACTTCAATGGAAACACTGACAGTAGTCTATTATTTGGTGGGTTGATTATTCAAGAAATTTGTAGACCATTTGACTTTGGGGCTTATACCAATCTTGCTTTCTTTTAAACACTTATAATATAACATAGAAACAATGAAACTTAACAAAATTTTACAGTAGTACAGAATCATTTTAAAATTAGACATCATCAGGTTCTCTTTGCTCACTAAAATGACCCGAAAGCAATGAGAAGTTGGTGCTGCATTTGACTCACAACCTAGGTCCCTCTGGCAGCGCGATTTCAGCAGCTAAATCTTCTCTGTAAGGAGCATAACTCAACTCTACCTGACCATTATTTACAAACCCCTTTTCTACGTGGGTTTGCATTGCTGGGTCATCCTTAACCTCCACAAATGTTTTAACAGTATCTTTTCTGAAGGTTAGATAGATAACTGATACAACATAGAGTGCCATTAGAGGAAACACTATCATCCCAATGAACACATTTGCCACCTTTGGTAGAGTGCTATGAATTAACCAACCCACAAAAGCAGTAATGAGGTAGTACACATTGATACCAATGATTCCTAAACCTAGTATCCATGAGATAACAATGATCTGCACCAACATTAATGTCAAAAAAATTGTTTTAAGTTTTTTAATCTATATAAATATAATAAAAGAAGACACTGTTGATTTTACTCATCTATCCTTTTTTCATTTTTTGACACATAATTAAACTATACAATATTCGACCTATAATAATAAAGAATATTGTGGTAACGCCGCGACCCGTGCGTGCGCAGGGGTATTATACTAATTAACAATATTTCACATGCTTTAGGTTGATGGCAAAGAAATAAGACAACTTACAATCATAGAATTCTTGTGAGGTCCCATCTTGGTACTGCTGCTGCTAAACTTAAGGAGCGGAATTAAAGCGAATGGAAGCTCAAAAGAAAGTATCATCTGCAATTTTTAATTTTTAATTAGTGTATCTGCATTATGTTCAATATGTACAATTACACAGAAAGAAGTGAATGACAAATTCTAGAATATACAAACCGATGCAATGATGATAAGTCTTCCGGCCCCAGAAGAACCACCGATGATAGAGACTACAAGACTAGGTGCTATGGCAACAATCCTAGTCACCAAATTCCTAAGCCATTTTTTCATCTTCAAGTCCAAGAAACCCTATATCACCAACCAAACCAAAACCCAAGTTTAGTAACCTCTTAAAAAAACAGTTATTGTTATTGTTGTTGCTTATGTAGTTTGTTTAGTGTTTAATGATGTTCTGAAATGACCTGCATGATAAATTGGCCTGCATAGGTTCCAGTGATGGCAGAACTCTGTCCTGAAGCTAGTAATGCTATGGCATAGATGATTGAGCTTGAACGTCCCAACACATTCTAATGGTAATGGACATCAAAATTACACATGTGAGATATAAATAGTTGCTTAATTAGGAATAAACGCTTTGAACATCCATAGCAATTGCAAAGTGAACTAAATTAGAAACCTTGAGAAGGAAAGAAGCGGAGTTGAGTGTAAGATCATTGCAGCGATCAACATTCTCTCCAGAAAGGTCATCGGCTTTGCAAACAGTGCCAGTGACAGAAATCATTGCAATATTGATTAGAAATGCCACAAACAAAGCGAAACCACTCTCAATGAGAAAGTATCTACATGCATCCTGCATAATCAATCAGATACATGTCATGAATATAGATAGATATAATGTAATGAATTATATTAAGTTGTCTTTATTTTTTTTTATATTCGAAGTTTATCACTTGTAGATTTGTTTAACCGCTAGAGTCTAACGCAAGTGATTGATGCAGAGTGGGTTTGAGTGTTGTAAACTTCAGCAAGAGGGTATCAAAGGGTGTTTGAGAGGAGCGACCACACAGGACATCAAAATTTTAGGGGTACCAATTTTTTTTTTACTTAGTGTGTGTATGTGCGTGTGTGCATGCACTTGTGTGTGTGCATTCGTGTGTGTTAAAATAAATAAATTTATTAGTTATTATAACTAAATTTTAAAATAAACTTAGACTATGATCTTGACGGTAAAATCAATTTGAAGAATGAAAAGTTATCAGAAAGATTTTAACCATTGAAAGTATAATCTTTAACTTTTCTTTCACATTATATATTCAAAATTTTAGGATTTATAAAAAAAAATGAGGTGGCTTACATTGATGCCGCGCTTAGAACCAGGTATTTTTCTAGACAGAACCAAAGCAGAGTGGAGAAAAAGATTATGCCTGCCAAAAGAAAGAAAACAGCCAAGTTAACATTTGAAGTACATTTAATGTAAAATAAAAAGAGGAGGAAGGAAGAAACGAATATATACGGCATGATAAGGGCACCCAAAAGGGCAATAGCATCGGCTACGGCACCATTTCCTTTGAGTTTGGGGACAAACATTCCCTCAATAACACCAGAAGCAGGTGGTTTTACATAGCTCATTTCTCCAAAGAAACATGCAGCCATTACAAATACTAAGATTGATATCAGCAGTTCCAACTTCCTCACCTGCATCCCCAAACATCCCAAATGATTAAATTTATGCAAGAACAATTGTAAGTGTATTTGATTTGTCAAACATAAATAAATTGTAAGTGTATTTGATAGTAAATTAATTACCCCAAATCTTTGCAGACCCAAAAACAAGAGAGTGCTGCATCCAGTCAGCAGAACTCCTCCCCATACTGGGATGTGAAAGAGTATGTTAAGTGCAAAAGCTGTCCCAATCACTGCCACAATCAATTTTGGATAACATTAGTAACTATCCAAGATAAATAGGAACATATTCTTGAATTTAATTTAGTGCATCTTTGCAGGAGGGTTCCGGAGGGTGTCAGACAGAGGCAACACATGACACCATTTTTTCCCCCTTAGTGTGTATGTGCGTGCACTCACATGTGCGTGCATGTGCATGCTTCCGTGTGATCTGCTACGTTTGTCAAAAAGGTGTTGAGCAAAAGAAAAAGAAATTGTTAGTACCTTCAGGTATGTCTGCAGCTATGACAGCAAGCTCTGCTAATATCCATAAGCAGTACTTCACAAATAATGGGTACTCTGCTTTACAAATTTCTGAAAGATGTTTTCCTGCCAAAATTGAAACAACAAATAATTATATTTTCAGACAGAAAGCACCCTTGTCTTTCATCTTATAAATTAATTTTGTAAGAATCAATTAGACTTAAGTTAATATAATTCGCGTCATCCACAATTTATATTCAAGCATCAAACCTAATAGTACTAAGAGCGAGGTGGTGTATTGAAAAATTGTGTTTGTTTGGAGTTTTACTTTTTCGATAATTTTTCGACGAATCTTCTTTAGATATGAATTAATTAAAAGGTTACATATTAAAGACAAAATCCGAAATTATTATTTGGTCAACTAATTTGGATAGTAACATGGATATCTTGTGGCATGACATCCCCCAACTTTGTAATTCTAATAGAAATAAATTTAATTTTCAAATAATTACTAAACATAGTGTGCAATGTTTTAAATAAAGTTTTAATTTGAACCGCAACATCAACATTTTTTATGCTTATGCTTATGCTTATGCTTATGCTTATGCAGTTATGCAACTGCTACACAACTGCAACTGAGGTCTTACCGGTGCATACTCCAAGATTTGCAGCCAATGACTGAATTATAAGGGCAAATATGAGTCCAATAAGTATGATCCACAACAGCTGAATACAAAATAAACATTGTATTTCAATTAATTATTATTTAACTTAAAAATATCAGTATAAATTATTTTTGGTTAATTTAGTTTCTTTGTCTAATTGCTTTACCTCATATCCATGGTTAGCTCCTGCTTGCAAATCAGTTTCCACTGCAAAAATGTAAAACTGTTAGCACACCAACTCATATAATAAAAAGAAGAAAAAGAAAATCAAATTAACAACGAAAATTAAAGACAGAAAAAAAATAAAATTCATCTTTAATTCTGCACTAAACATAGTAACAAAAGAGTCAAAGACAAATTTAATTTTTTTCGTCTCAAATTTCAACGTTAATTCAATTTTTCTAGTCACGAAATATGAAATTCATCTTTAATTTTGTCTAAAATTCAACATTAATTCAATTTTTCTAGTCACAAGTCGCGAAGAAAAAAAAGTATGAAAATAAAACACATAGAGATAAAGAAAATTACTATTTCCAGGATCAAGATAAGCCAAGGAGACAAGAAAACCAGGTCCTACATATGCCAAGAACTTTTTCCATCCTGGTGTCTGTTTTATCAATGCATCAAATTTATCATATACAATTATACATGAAGTTAGTATAATCATTGTACAATATTAATTCCTAAACCAAAAAAACTCAAAAATACAACTAAACTTAAATTTTTTTTTTTATATAAATAAATGTTAATTGTTAATTTGTTAGAACGAAAAAATTATAAGTACCTGATCGGGTTTCGAGAAGTCATGTTCATGAGATGGTGTACCAGAAGGGGTCACATTGACAGCTACAATGCGATTATTGTTGTTACCATTACTCACTTCTTGTTGTTGCATTGAGCTTGCCATGTTCTTCTTCACTTCACTCTTAATTTTTCTCTTCCTTTTTCACTAAAATCACTATGTGAATGATTAATGAATAAGAGTTAGCCATAGTATTTATGCAAGAGATTTATTATTATTTTAATAGTGAAGACCACTAAATTGTATAAGTTGTTAGTTAAATTAATTTGGCATTTGGACACAAAAGAGTTCCATCTTCATGCCTTTTAAGGCATGCGGCACGTCGTGTGTCACTATCTTTCATAATACCAAATTTTATAACTTATGCGTGTAGACATTTTCTTTACTATATAGTCTTCTTCTAAAAAACAAAGGAGTAAAGAATGCCTAGCAAAATTCCTGTTATACTGTAAAAGGACAGACACTTTTTAGATTAAACATGTCCTGGTGTGTCGAATACACATCAGTATCAGACACTGATACGACACCACTACTTTTAGTTTACTCAATTATATCATTTTTTAAAATTATTATTGGTATCAATATATCAGTGTCCATACTTCATGGTTGTTATATTAATCAATTCCCCCGATAATTCCAGTAGTCGTTTAAGATATATCATTACACTATATCTCAATTTTTTTTAATTAAGATCTCAGTGTTTCATTCTTTATTTGAGTTAATTATTGTAATTTCGGTGCTTTACAATAGTGCAATTTTGGCTACCATCTTTTGATTGTGTAGGTTGTCACTTGAAGCTGAAAACATTAAAATAAAATATATAAAAAAAAATCGATTTTAGGATAACAAAACATTATTTTTGGATATTTATAAATATTCACAACTACTTTAAAACTCGTAGATTACTTCAAAACTCGGATATAAGAGAAGATATAAATATCATACTATTGTCCCTTAGGGGACATCCGATAAATATCATACTATTTGTCCCCATTGATACTCATTCACACCTCTAAGTACAAATATCCAAACTTCGGTACCGCTTGACCCAAATTTTTTTTAAGTGTAAAAACTATTTTAATTATGAAGCTAGAAATAATAGCTTTAAAACTAAAATTAAATTTGTTTAGTAAATCTTACTTATTTATTAAAAAAAAGGTTGAAAGTTGTTTTTTTTATTATAATAAGATTAAAAGATATGTTTGATAATATATTATAATTTTTCTTAAAATATAGAAGCTGATTTTTTTTCTTTTTTCTTACTAGAGCTTTTAAAAAGTATTATTTGGCCTAACTTCTAAGGAAAAAGAAAAGAAAAAAAGGTTAGGAAAACGGTACCTTATTTTATTTAAGTCATTGTGTTTTTTTTGTCAAAAAAAAAAGTCATTGTGTTTTTTACTTGAAAAACAAGTATTTAAATTTAAAAAAAAAGAAAAATTTAAAACAAAATTAGGGATATTTTTTAGAAAAAATAAAATAGGAATATGCTTTTCTATTACATCTAGTTTTTTTCTTTTCAGAATTTGACTTCAAATATTATATATATACTTTTTTTTACTAAATATTATCTACTTAATTATTACACAAATATATAATTCTTTAACTTCATTTTAGTTTTATATTTTGTTTTCTATTTCAGTCTTTTACCTTTATAAATCATTGCACCGTTACCCTTTAGTTATCTATTTGTTAAAAATGTTGGAAAGTTCGGGGGACTGCCGAGAGAAACAAGGGATAATGCTCTAAGACCACAAGCGAGAAAAACACCACATCTCCACCTATATATATATATATATATATATAGGGTCTGTTTGGCAAGCCAAAAAAGCTAGCTTATAGCTTATGGCTTATAAGTTAAAAGACCTGTTTGATAACAGTCTTTTCAAAAAGAGCTTATAACTTATTTTACTAACTTATAGCTTATTTTTCAGAAACTATTTCAAGTAGCTTCTGAGCTTATAACTTCTAGCTTATCATTTTTTCTTCCAATTTTATCTTAAATACATTTTTATCCTTTAAAATTTATTACAATTGAAAACAAAATAAGTATGTTATATACCGTATTATTTTTTTATGTTTGTCCTTGTTTTTATTCCTGAAACGTTGCTGTAAGTACCCATATATTATCACCGTTTTATTTCTATGTATCATTACTTTTGATTTATCCTTTTATATATATGTTACCCCGTATAAGGAAATTGTTTGTTATTACCTGTACGTACCTATATTTGTTATAAAAACCTAAAAAATGTTAAATAAATTTGTTTGTTATAAAACCTAAAAAATGTTATGTTTAATCTTTTTTATAAAGTATAATCATTGAAATGAAAATAAATTTAAAACAAAACTTCAAAGAATAAAATTTAATTTAATAATATATAAAATATATATTAAATTAATAAATTTAAATAACTTTTTATAAAAAAAAAAATTATAAGAGGTTTTATTATATATTAAGAATGACCTTTTATGTCATTTTACGTTTATCAGTAAGTTGAACCGCTAATTTTACCAAACACTTCAATTAGCTTATAAGCCATAAGTCATCAACCATAAGCTATCAACAATCAGCTATAAGCTATAAGCTAGCTTATCAGCCAACCGCTATTTTTGCCAAATAGAGCCATAGTTAATGTGATTTATATACTCCTATATGATTAATAAGTAGAATCAGACAATCTCAATATGTGATTAATTATTTACACCGGTGTAAGATTCTGTATTTCAAAGGCATTTGATTTTGATCACAAGTCAGTCTGTCTATATGAGAGTCGTTTTCATGAACAAAAACAAAGCGATAAATGGACTCTTAGATTCCAATCCATTGCAAAGTCTTTGTCATTTTCATAATTATATATCTTTGATATATATAAATATCAATCCAATTATTCCGGAATGGTGTATTAATCAGTAAATAAATATGAAAACAAAACTATATATTAAAAAATAATTAGGTAGGGATTGATGATTGGCAGAGCTTACTTAAGCCATAAAATAAAATATTACGGTAACGGCCTGCAAAGTGCATGTTTCTAGTTGCCATGGCTTCTATGGTGCAGTTTGGCATATGCTATATGTTGTC
The DNA here is from genome assembly GCF_020283565.1 of Trifolium pratense. Classification (NCBI taxonomy): domain Eukaryota; kingdom Viridiplantae; phylum Streptophyta; class Magnoliopsida; order Fabales; family Fabaceae; genus Trifolium; species Trifolium pratense. The sequence goes on from NC_060060.1 coordinate 55,794,175, forward strand.
TAGCATTTTAAAGGTGATAATATAATAAAATACTGAACATATAATGTGAAAACGTTTGGATAGAAAATATACTTGTTCATTCAGGCCTTTTTAAAAATCATGCTACATAAAAATTTCATTTCAAGACATGTGTGACCGTATAGATTGATTTCATATTATTATTATTATTATTATTACTTTCAATATATTAAAACTGAAATTTGAAAGTGAGAGTGGTTTGGTTATTTAGGAGAGCCAAACACTTAGAACCTAATCTTAATTGACTTGTGATTTTGTTGATAAGATAAAATGGATTTGCGTCCATTTATCTTTTGTTGCATGTGTTGTCATCATCTCAGCTGTCCATTCATTTTTTTTCTTCTTTAAAACCGTTTCTTTTAATTTATCTCTTTATTAGCTGTTAGATCAAGAGCAGGAGGAGGAATGACTGAATAGAAGGGGCAACAGAGGATCCAAACTCAGATAAAATAGGTGGTTCAATGGAGTTAGAATATCTTTGAACCTGCTAGACGTGGTAAAAATTAAAACTTCATATCCAATCAAATTCGGGTATCCCAAGAGGAATTCGTGTTATATTTTGACACTTGTTTATTAAAAAAGAAAGAAGGAAAGCTCAAAACTACATTACTTACCCATTTAATTTTTTAAAACAAAAATTAAAGGAAACTATTTAATTAAGACTCGCCTAAAAATAAAGAAATAAACAAATGTAAATTGTGATGGATTCGAGGTGAGTGTGTCCCCATTATATTCCACACCACCATATTTTGAAATGGAGAAAACTTAAACCTGAATTGAAATCCAATCAATTCAGGTTTTCTTCATCAAAGTCGGGGGCATGTACCCATCAGTCCGGATTCTATTGTTACGACTAAGGCACATATGTTAGCATTTTTTATTTTAAAATCGCTTATTTCAATACAAAATTTCTATTTTAGATTCTTTAACATGTGTGGTCTGAGTGGTTATGGATACTAACAAAGTATAAGATGTGATAAATTGGCCTATATTTCAAAATGTGTCAAGCAATTAAGAGAATTCCTTGGATTCACATGATATTATAGATGGTTTATTAAGGTTTATGCTAGGGTGGCAGCCACACTTACTGGCCTTTTTAAACAAGAGGCATACTGCCGGAACAAAGAGGAAACATATTCTTTGCAGTCACAGATTTGCCGCATTTACGCATACATTTGGCACGTTGTCCGTCATTGGATCATGATCGAATGGTCTAAATTTTAATGTAGTTAAAATATCGAATTTAAAATTTAGACCGTTCAATCTCAATTCAACGACTGTGAATGTGTCAAATGCATGCATACGGCAAATTTGCGAATGCAGGAAACCATATGGTCCAGCAAAGAGGCAGACAAGGCCATCAATGAATAAAAAATTCATGACTTCAACACCTGTGTTGGCAATACCAAACTTTCAACAACCTCTTACTTTATAAACTGATCTTACTCTATGAACTGATGCATCAGAAATGGGAGTAGGAACAATGTTACATCAGAATGGTCATCCTATAGATTACGTTTCGAACCTAAGTTGCAAAAGAAATCTGCATATGTCAGAGAATTTTTGGCCTTAACTGAAGCATTAGTTAAGTTTATTGTCTTACTCCCTCCGGAATGAAATATAGGCAAAAAAGACGGTTGAAAAGTTGATGTATGTATTTTTTTTCAACTACCTTTTTGCCTATATTTCATTCCGGAGGGTTTGTGTGACACATTGTGAAGATTGTTGGAGAGTGTTTTGTGTGACACATTGTGAAGCTAAATGGTATGCCAAAAATATGTATCCGATAGAGATAATAAGGTGTTCACTAGCGATTTTTGGAAAAATCTTGTTTCTCAGTTACAAGGTACTACTCTAGCCATGAGTTCGCGGCCTACCATTCACAAACGGACGACCAATCTGAAATTCTCAACAATTGTCTTGAAATGTACCTAAGGTGCCTCATATTCAATAATCGCGAGTCTTATTTGTACGAGTCCTTCAAGAAACTAATAGCTGGAAGTTGAAAACTCTTTGTTGTTAGTTGAACAACACAGTACACTTCCTATTCATCGTGAGTGCTTAATTAGAACCATAACACGTCCACAAATCCTAATTCAACCGGCAAAATTGTCAGGTCAGACACTGTGACGGGATTTGAAACTTGACTCCTCCACTTGTGTGTATGAGTTTTCTATAGCTATTGTGATTTCGTCTATCTACCAAATAAAAAAAGCAAACATAACAAAAGTACCATCTTTCTTCATAATCTATCTTTCATGCATGCATGCAAAAATTAAGCATTTTAACATCAAGTTATTCTTCATATGGGAAAAGTACAAAATGGTAAAGGTAGCCCTTGTTCTTCTTTTAGTTATGCTTTTCTGTTCTTTTAAATTTTCTACAATGAAAATGAAACCTTCATTAATTTTGTGTCCAACATTTATAAGGCCAAATTTGTGTTAACTTATAGTTTATGAGAGATTCTCAACTAATATACATATTTGGTACTTATGAAGAAATTAGACAAGAAATGATTCTGAAGAAATCAAAATGCAGAATCTAATTTTATCTAATAGAGTAGCTATTATTTAGAAGACAGTAATTACTGTAACATCCTTTCAACTTGTGTTTTTCTATAAATGTTTTCTATAATTGAAATTACAATCAATTTCTATCATTCTAACAATCAGTCATACTCATACAAACATTGGTCATTAGAATAACTTTAAAGCTATATGAATATTCCATTTTACATACAAAAGCCCTTCTTGCTGTGCAATGCATTGGTCCTTTATTCTGGCAATGGGATATCAGCTAAGTCTTCTCTATAAGGAACATGGCTCAACTCTAATTGACCATGATCCATTCCTTTTTCCACTTGGTTTTGTGTTACCGTGTCATTTTTTGTCTCGATAAATGTCTCAACCGTGTCTTTTCTAAAGGTGAGGTAGATAACTGAGAGAATATAAAATGCCATTAGAGGAAACACTATAATCCCAATGAACACATTTGCCACCTTTGGTAGACTACTATGAATTAGCCACTTCACAAAAGAAGTACTGAGGTAGTATACATTGATACCAATGATCCCAGAGCCTAGTATCCATGAGATTGTAATGATCTGCACAAAGATTGTGTCACATTTTTTCAATGTTTAATTAAGAATCAAGGTTATCAGACTCGCGAGTCTACTCAAACTCGTAAAGAGTCCATAGACTCGACTCGTAGACCCGACCCGTAGACTCATACGAGTCTGTGGAAAGTTAAAAATGACTTCTACACACACATGCACACACGCGCGCGCACCCGCACACGCGTGTGCAGGCGCACACACACAAATATTTAAATTACTCATAAATACAAACTTGTTAACAAAAAAATTCTATAATAAAACCAAAAAAAATATAGCAAAAAAAAGTTGTATGAGTCTACCTGCGAGTTTGATATCCATGTTAAGAATATCTCTAATCTTATCTTAGCATACATATAGAGGATAGAAAAGGATAACTCACAATCATTGAATTCTTGTGAGGTCCCATTTTGGTACTACTGCTGCTAAACTTAAGGAGTGGAATTAAAGCGAAAGGAAGCTCAAAAGAAAGTATCATCTGCAAAACAAAGAATCTGAATTAGAATGCTTGTGCTTCAAGTTAACGCAGCATGTGTGAATGTATAAACGAATGAAAAGATGACAAAATCTAGAGTGTACAAACTGATGCAATGATGATAAGCCGACTAGAACCAGAAGAACCGCCAACTATGGCAACAACAAGGCTAGGTGCTATGGCAATGCACCTAGTCATCAAGTTTCTTTTCCATCTTTTCATCCTTATGTTCAAGAAACCCTATAAAACCAATCAACCAAACAATCTAAATTAAGTAAATCGTTCAACAAAACACCTTTTATTCATTTTTATGTATTTTTTTATGATACTTCTAAATTACCTGCATGATGTACTGCCCTGCATAGGTTCCGGTGATGGTAGAACTTTGTCCTGAGGCAAGCAATGCTATGGCATAAATGGTTGAGCTCGATTTTCCCAACACATTCTACATACAAGTTTAATGGATATCAAAATTAATACATATGAGATATAACTTGGTGCATAGTTACGATTAAACTTAATAATATCATGCTTTGACCATTGCAACTTATTACTAGTAGTGAATTAAATTAAGAACCTTGAGAAGGAAAGAAGCGGAGTTAAGGGTAAGATCGTTGCAGCGTTCAACATCATCTCCAGAAAGATCACTGGCAGAACAAACAGTGCCAGACACAGAAATCATTGCGACATTGATTAAAAACGCCACAAACAAAGCAATGCCACTCTCATAGAGAAAGTATCTACATGCATCCTGCATAATCAAACAGATAAGTTTCTATGTTTAGTATAAATTTTACTAAGAAAAGCTAGCCTTAAGGTCTATCAATTAGGCACAAAATCGAGTATAGTTCTAGAGTGCCTTACATTGATGCCTCCCACAGAACTAGGTACTTTTCGAGATAGCACCAGTGCAGAATGGAGGAAAAGATTGTGCCTGCATTTTGTCCAAAGCAGAATTTATAAATTTTGGTGCTACATGTTAATGAAATAAAATGTTACTATATTACTTAACAATATTTATTTTATAAAATTAGTGATGAACCAGGACTAGTACTTCATTAAATTATGGTCTTCAAATAAAAAACGAGTACTAATTGGCATGGAAAAGTTATAGGGGAAAAGAAATAATACGGCATGATAAGGGCGCCCAATAGGGCAATAGCATCGCCTACGGTTCCTTCACCGGCAAGTTTGGGTATAAACATTCCCTTTAGTAGATCAGAAACTGGGGGATTTACATAGCTCATTTCAGCAAAGAAACATCCCGCCATTACAAATACTAGGATTGTTATCAGTAGTTCCAACTTCCTCACCTGTTCAAAACAGGTAAATATATGATCTTAAGGGTGAATGTATGCATTCCGAGGTGTGAAGTGGGAGATATTTGAACACACATGTAAATTACTCATAAATACAAACTTGTTAACAAAAAATTCTATAATATAGACACAATTCATAAATGCAAACCATGTTCTCTAGAGTTCAACTACAATTCAGTTTAGAAAATACAGACACTAGATAAAAAAAAAAGTAAAACATGATTTCATACACCAGAAATCCAAGTCCTCTTCAATAACAATACTAGTTACTTGAATATAGACTCAAATATAATATTATCTTAATCCTCTGGTTCATAGGAGAAAGGGTCCTTGTAAGTTGTCAACCACAGTTCCAACGAGCGGTAAGTAAAGTCTGGACGAGAGTCAAATCAAATTTGAGGACAAATTCTTTTCAGTTTAAAACTTGCAAACCATAACAAAAACATCATCATTCGACTTTAATATCTTATTCAAAGATATTTTATAATTGTTCATATTTCATAGTTAATGCAAAAAGCAAAATTACCCCAAACCTCTGCAGACTCAAAAGCAAGAGAGTGCTGCAGCCAGTCAACAGAACTCCTGCCCATAATGGGATGTTGAATAGTATGTTAAGTGCAAAGGCTGTCCCAATCACTGTCACAATCAAGTTTAGATAAACATTAGTAACTATACTACAAAGTCAATCATATTGTAAATTGTTAAGCTAAATGATTTTGATTGAAAGGAATAAAATATAAAAAGACGGTCGGATAAAATAAAAAACAAATTAGAACCTTCAGGTATGTCAGCAGCTATGACAGCAACCTCTGCTAATAACCATAAACAATACTTCACAAATAATGGATATTCAACTTTACATACTTCTGAAAGATGTTTCCCTGTCAAATGTAAATAACAATGATAAAAAAGAATCACATACATAGCTTATGCTACTAATATCAACTATTAGATCAAACTGATTATACAGGAATAGTAGTAAGTTGATGATTGACTTAAGTTTTATCATTTTTTTTTTGGAGTAAGCCAGGTATCCTCTACATGCAACTACCCCTCGAGTCTTGTGGGACATAAATGGGCGGCAAAATCTCTTTAAGAGTTTTAACGTTGTTGTGTGCCCAAGTCAGGGATCAAACCCAAGATCTTGGTTAAGCTAGAAGAGACCTGCGCAATCTCATCTAAGCGCTCTTGGGTAGGTTTTATAATTTCTAGTTAGGCCGTATCTCTAACATGACAAGTGACAACCATGAGACTTTAATTTTTCTAAATACTCACCGGTGGTTACGCCGAGATTTGCAGCCAATGACTGAATTATAAGGGCAAATATGAGTCCAATAAGTATGATCCACAGCAGCTGAAAACATCACAAACATATCCATTTCAAAACTTATTCAGTTTTTAAAGCAAATGTTAAGTCGGGGATCGAATCCTGGACCTCTTTCTTAATAAATTTTTTTACCTCATATCTGTGGTTAGCTCCAGCTTGCAAATCAGTTTCCACTGTTAAAATAACAAAGAATAAACCAATAAGCACAAAGATGAGTTACTTACTGTTTCCAGGATCAAGGTAAGCCAAGGAAAAGAGTAAAAACACAAAGATGAGTTACTTACTATTTCCAGGATCAAGGTAAGCCAAGGAAACAAGAAAACCAGGACCAACATATGGCAAGAATTTTCTCCATCCTGATTTCTGTGTCTATTAATGAATGCATCAAGCTACCAAAGAATTAATCAATGTAATAATGTACTAATGCTAAAATAAACCATTGACTAGTTACAAGTGAACCAAACATGAAAACTTGAATGAAAAATATGATTAAGAAAAAAAGGTACAAAGAGAAAGAAGAAGTACCTCATGATGATTTGAAGATGTTTCCATAACTTGATGTTGTTGCTGCATCAAGTTTGCCATTACTCTTTCTCTGATCTGCTTATCACATTCACTTTGTGACTTTTGTTTTTCCAAGAGAGACTCAATTGGATTCAGTCATCATAATAATAAACAAAGAAATAAAAAAGTGTTTTCTATTTGTTTTTACACATAAATTAATTAATTATTACAACTTGTTATGTACTGGTCTTAGATGAGTAGGTAGGATTACATACATTACATAATATACTAATGAAGTTGTTCAGGATTCAAATCACTTATTTGTTAAATTTTAACTTTTAAGAATGGACTGCGTCAAAAAATAACTTTTAAGAATGGATCATGTCATGTCATGTCATCATCAGTGATCCACAAAACAAGTGTTTGGTAATTCCCTCCGTACAACAATATTTATCACATTTGTAAATAAATTGGGAGCATTAAATTAAATGAACATGTTAGAAGATCAATTTCTTAGGTGGCATTCTCTCAAAAAAATTAATTTTACCTGGCAATTTCTCACAATTCATTTAGAGCATCACCAATAGAGAGTTTTATAGGCTAATGATACGGTACCTTATTTTTTTATTATTGGAATTCCATGACGTGACACAGAGGATATCAAAATTGATGATACCTATCATCAATTTAATGTTATTTTTATTATTATTATTATTTTTTTTTGGTATATAAAATCAATTTAATGTCTCTATTAAAAAAAACTAATTTAATAGCTTCCATATATTTGATATGTCAAAACATTACCATTTGACATTCAATGGCCTCTTGATCTTCGATTTTTTTTTCTTTTTTTACTAACATTAATTTGATGATATTTCATATTATTATATATATTACACAATTTCTATTTGTTTTGTTCTCAAATCATTTTTTTCATTATATATTTCCCGTCGTATTTATGCATTTTTCACCATTTTTTATTTATTGTCATGTATTTCTCATTATATTTAATTACTAATGTATTTATCTACGTCTTTATTAAATTAAATAAATTTTATATTTTTATTTTTATTTAGACAATAAAAAAATAAATATAGAAGGGACCACTTGTTATTAATATATGATAATCAAAAAGTGGTATCACAATTGGATAAAAATATGTAAGAGTTGCATAAATATTATATGTTGTTATAGGGACCACTTGTTAGTAATGTATGATACCCAAAGTGGTATCACCATTGGAAATGTTCTATATATCAACAAATTATCGAATTCAAAACATAAATGATTGTATTAAGTATTAACTACATTAAATAAAATACTATTTCGTAAATTTTGAAAATAGAAAATTCAACTATATATTAATTTCAAAATATGAAACATTATGCTGGCAACATGTTATTACCTAAAGAGGTTACTGAAATTCATGTGGATATGTTCTGGTGAATAACCGAGTGGAAATAAGAATAAAAAAAAAATGTCAAGCTTTGGAAGATACTGAAATATAACATATTTATTAGAAATCACCTCACTAAGATTGGCATAGGAAAATGTCAAGCTTTGGAATGAAATTCATGTGGATATGTTCTTGGTGTTGTTGTGTTTGTATATTTTATTATTGTTGTTATAAGAAAATGGCATGTTGCTCCATTTGCTTTGTACGTTGTGGTCAATCGGTTGCGGTTTCATATATGTGTCATTTAATTGCCTTTAGTTAACAATCTATATGTGTCATAAGCCATTCATATAAATTCCTTCACAAAAAAAAGCCATTCATATAAATGACAATAGCTCGAAGATTTTTACCCAAGCTCCACTACCAAGACCAATGTTTAATCTTACCACCGAACGGTTTCATTTGATTTGTTTCATGATTTTAAGTTTTGCGTTATAATCACTATAACAAGCTTTATCTTGAATTTTATTTGTTTTGTAATATTATACTTATATTGAATATTAACATTCAATATTTGATGTAGAGTAATGAGTCGGAGTAGCAAACAAGTTCTTCAATAGCCAAGTTTTTGGACGACCTCTATAAACGACATAAAGTTTCGCAAGCATCATGTCAGACGAATCACGAATGAAGCCAAAAAAGTCTGGTAAGTTAAAACCTAAATTGTTTCTGATAAGACCCTCATAACTAGCTCTAACCGGGGAACCTAAACTACCGTCAACATCGAGGATCACACAAGAGAAGTTTTCATTGTTCCATTTGATGAACCTGTACCAACGTGATTACAGGAGAAAAAAGATGTGAAAATCTCGACCAAGCTCTGGATGTTGAAGGATAGCTGATTTAGGGACAAAGATTCATAGTTTAAATAAATTAAATTATGATATCTCCATATACACCAAACACCAGCCGAGGAAGAATTAGCTTTGGGACCCATGGAGCCGACCTTGAGCTAATCATGTGCGTCAATTAAAGAGAAGAAAGTTCGGTCATTGAATTCAATGTGGTGCCAAAGGTTTTAGAGAATGTATAGTCCTGAACACAATGAAGGAAAGTCGTTTCCTGGAGGCCACATCGAGTAAAAATAGAGAAAGTGTCCAACTTCCGATTATTGAGTAAGGATAAAGTAGGAATCGAATTATGACAGGCTAACCGTAAGAAAAAGATGATATTTGCATGTAACTACTTTACTTTAAATAAAATGCAGAAAGTCAAAAATTTAGAAATAAAAAGATGATCTTCGAAGGTAACTACTCTACTTTATTTTATGTGTGCAGCAAATTTGAATTGTGTTAAGTTGTTTTTGTAATAAAAATAAATTTAAATTATATTGGTCTTCATATTTTCATAAAAGTAAAATTTAGATCCCTTATTAAAAAATGATTTTTTGGGCTTAATTTTTTTTTCAAACTTTTAGTCATTATTTAATTATTGGCATTTTAATTTTTGAAGTAGCAAAATTTGTTACACAGAATTTTAAAGACAAAAAAATTCGGTGTGACTTATTAAACATATTAGTGTAATTTATAATTTTTTGTGTTAGATAATTAAGAAATTTGAAATATTAAAATGTTAATTTTTATAGTTACTTTTTAACATGTGCTTGACACGGGTCCGGATACTAGTTAAATAAAATACCATTTCGTAAATTTTGAAAATAGAAAATTCAACTATATATTAATTTCACAATACGGAGTACCTTCGTATCCAGTATCCTTCCATGATAAGTTATCAAAATGCAATCATGACCATAAATTACTTATTACTTATGCAATTGTGATATATTTCTTTATTGCAAAAGCTTAAAATGGAAAGAATCACCAATTTTTCATGTCGTATTCTACGCAGGATGGAATATTATTTGAGATATTTGAACAAAATCTATATCTATATAATTAAAAAAAATCTCAAGGAAATATGTGTGCGCTATAGGTAGCTTAAGGACCAAACCGATCTTCGAATTCGAAGTTGAAATCCGAAACTTAAGTTTGCTTTGCTAGATAGCTTTTCCTATACAAGAGGTAGGTGTGGGTGTATGTGTAAGGGCTCCAATGCAGTAATCGCATGACTTCAAGATTTTTTGACTGCATGGAATCTAAGTCCGTGTGTGTCGTTCTCTTAATAAACAACATTTTCTTTAATCCTACGTGGCACATTCACTATTCAATTCTTACGTGAATTTTTTTTTTTTTTTTACAATAACAAAATGATATTCATTCATTCAAATTGATATATTACATCAAATACAACCACATAATCAACATCGCTAAAAACGTAAAGGATGAATCTGCGAACAAAACTCACAGCATCCGAGTTAATAGCATACAACGGCAAAATGCCTACAACAAATAATATGATAAACTTAAAGTCACCGAAGTATCCATGCCTCCGGATCTGCAGCGTTGAAGCCCAAATCATTGGTTGAATCTGTAATTGACTGAAGCCGATCTTTTCAATAGAAATCAAATGAACATCGCACAATACGGGACAACAAAAACGTCGCACAAGACGACGAACAACACAACGCCGCACTCAGACGGCGAAATCACAAAAAAGAAAACACAAAAGAAAAACTTGATCAACGTGAAGATCACTTATTTAAATAAAGAAGAAAAGGAAAAACAATTATGAGAGGTGATTTTGGGTCAAAAATTGACCCTAAAACCACCCCTCCTTGATAGATCAAGAAGGAAAAAAAAATCCTAGATAAAATGCAAGATTTACAACATTTAATTCTTCGTTAATTCTCTTTTCTCTCACAACTTATTCCTTATTCCTTAGTGGCAGATCTAGTCTCCTATACTGATGTTGATTGGGGAGGATGTCCCGATACTAGACGATCCACATCAGGATATTGTGTGTTTTTGGGTGACAATTTGATTTCGTGGTCGTCCAAACGTCAATCTACTCTATCTCGTTCTAGTGTCGAGGCCGAATACAGAGGGGTGGCTAATGTTGTTTCTGAGTCTTGTTGGATTCACAATCTCCTCTTGGAATTGCATTGTCCAGTTCGAAAGGCTACATTGTGACAATGTGAGTGTCATTTATCTATCTGGGGAACTCTGTTCAACACCAACGCACAAAGCACATTGAAATGGATATTCATTTTGTGAGGGAAAAAGTTGCACGTGGAGAGGTTCGTGTTCGTCATGTCCCTTCTCGTTATCAAATAGCTGACATCTTCACTAAGGGATTGCCTCTCATTCTTTTTGAGGATTTTCAAAACAGTCTCAGCGTTCGTGACCCTCCCGTTTCGATTGCGGCGGTGTGATAAAATATGAAATAATCATTATTAGTTTGGATTACTATTGATCGTATATTATTGTATATTAATGATTATTATTTATTTGGTGTTGACCGTATATTATTAGTTACCTTAGATATAACCTTAAGAGTAGCCTTATGTTACACTTGATAACAGCTAGCAATTCTTGTATATATGGATTGAATCATGGAATAAACAAGTCAAGGAATTATATTGGTTTCAAATGTAAAAATAAGTTAACTAACATGCATTTCTTTTTACTTAACCAGAATCAGTTCCTTTGAGTTGATGAATTTGCAGCAAAACCAACGTGTCTAAAGCTGCTGACTGCCATGCTTGCTTACTGTCATTACAATCGAATAAAAAATGTCAATCATTCTCACAAATAGGACAGATTATTGGACATGGTACAAACCGCTCTTTCAATCGAATTCTCGTTTGTAGACACTCCTTGCAAATACGCCATAGCAAGTGCTTAGCTTTCGGTGGCGCGTGCACCTTCCAAATCCACTTCCAGACCTCAATACCTCATGTTCTGTTCTGGTTACATCAGCTAATGTGGGATTTAACATGTTATAACCTGATTTTACGCTGTAATTTTCGTAAACATCATCAACCCAAACAAATTTATCTTCTTCAACCGTATCAAATAAGGGAACAGCTATAATATAATTAGCAACATCTGTAGTAAATAGCATATTAATTTTATCACTATCCCATTCTTTCCCATTTGAACGCATAATTAAGTTGGTTAACAAACATATTAAACGCACCTCGTTCTTGTGGTGATTGCACCCATAAGCCATCTTTCTTCTTAAGCCAAGGTTCACTCATAATCTTTATTTTTGTACTATATCCTCCATCTACAATCATTCATGAGCCCTTGTCGTGCATTTCAAATGCTACGCCAAGCATAGCTCGGATTACTACCAAGATGAGAATCAAAGAGTAAGGAATTAGGAAAGTACCTCGCCTTATAGATTTTTGCCACAAGAGTGTTTAGTTTTGTCATAAGATTCCAACCTTGCTTGGTTGCCATGGCCAAATAAAATTAGTTTAATTATCAAAAAAGTATTTTATTTTTATGAGAAAAATTTAAAGTTGTTGGATATGCCTTGAAATCTCGGTAACAAGAAGTCAGAAAATTATGGTTTTGGGAGATTCTGCCTGCTCACGCCCAGGCGTGGGAGCTGGCGCCCAGGCGTGCAGAACTGGGATCAATTCTGCCTTCTCACGCCCAAGCGTGGGAGCTCACGCCCAAGCGCAGCGCGTTTTGACAGCATGTGTTGTTTTGCTGTTTTTTTGGGAAAAATCTTTTCTTTGAGGGTATTCTGACTTGGATTTGTTTTATTTTAAAATAGATTTGTTACTAGTTTTTTGGCATATATTTTTCTATAAATAGGGATCACTTTATTCATAGAAAAATTGAGAGAGAGAAAGGGAGCAACAATGTAGGGTTTTCAATTAGGATTTGCCGCCGACACAAGGCTAGGGTTTTAGAGAGAAACAAGAGGGGTTGTCTCTTGGTATAACTCTAGGGTTGGGCAAAGGGGATTGATTACACCTTGGGAAACACTTATCAAATTGAGTCTCTTGGCCACGGGAAGAGATTCGGGATTTGGGTAGAATTAGGATTAATTCTTGTAACTCAATTGGAACTCTTTGTAAAAGTTACTCGTTTGATATAGTGGAACGGAGGGGCTGCTCTCTCCCCCAGACTAGGTCATTATTGGACCGAACTGGGTAAACAAATATCGTATTCTTTCTTCTCCTTTATCTTGTTTATCTATTATTATTATTGCTTATTCCGCTTAATCATTGGTTGTCGTTCTATTGCTCCACACATCAAGTTCTTTTATGGGTGTGATTTTTATAGACGAATTCACAACAAAAGTGAAGGGATGCTAACCTAATCTAAGACAAAGAAAACTTTATGCATCTTCCTGAAGCAATGCCATTTTCTACTGCCAAACAAACTCTGAAAAAGTTGGATTTCATTGTTGACATGCTAGCGGACGTGAATTAAAAACCAAACACTAGATGTGCTCTAATGATGGTAAAATGGATTAACCTGCATAGTCGTAACTTGAGAAAAGATTCTCTCCGGTCAACTTTATATCCAATAAAATCTAGACCGTTCTTTTTCTTTTTTGACAAGTAGATCAAGTCAACAAAAACAATTGTAAGCTGCAGATTTTTTTGGAATTCCTATTGTAAATATTTCACGGGAGAGAATCCACACTCGTCTTAACCCATCCTGTCTAAAATAGAATAGGGGGTGAACAAACTATATCTCAAGTTGGCTGTCTATGATTTTTTAAATAATTAAAAATTGACAAAATCAATTTAAAAAGTGTAAAAAAATAAACATAAAGCCAATTTAAGATCAAACTATTTCTAAATATAATCAAGCTCCTTGCTGATGTTACAACTGTTTCGCTATTCCAAACATTTCCTAATTCAAATTCAATGGTGTAATTTTATGAAGAGAGAAAGTAGGTTTTTTATCATACAAGCATGAAGGTGAGAAAGTTAATTTGACTGTTCAAGGAAAGAATCGGACATTGTTACCTCCAAATGCTTAAGTTGAGCGTGGTTCAATCGAGCATGAATGTCAAGGACCTTATTAAGGCCATTGATGAGCAGTTTGTCTCATTTGATAAGGCTGGTGCCAACACACTGATCATAAAGTTCTCAACCATGAATTCGAAGCTCGCTGAGGTGAGAGGAGTGCGTGATCACATCATGCGTATGGGGATATAGCGGCTCAACTTAAGGATTTGGAGCTAACAATGTCTAATTAGGTTTCGGTGACCATGAAACAGAGTGAATACATTCTCAATTTATAGAGTCTTGCCCAATCTTGAAACGTGTTGCACTTTTTGAGGGTTAAATTTAAGCATTATTCAGTATGTGCATTAGATCAGAGGATAAGTAGGAAAAAGAGTGAACCAACTCAGCATGTTTTTTCCCAGGAATAGCAATCCACAACAACTCATTTGTGACTTAAAAATTGACTCATTGGGAGGAAAAAAAAAACAGGAAAAAATAATTTAGTTGGTAGCTAGTATTCACTCATTTAAAATTAAAGAGACGAAATTACAATACGTAAGGGTTGAGGTACTTGAGATTCTTTTCTTATTTATCTTGATGTATAAAATTTTTATCACTAAACTACTTAAAAGTATTGATTGCTACAATTAAATTCAATTTCAACTTTTACATCAAAAAAAAAATTCAATTTCAACTTTCTGAAAACCTCTTTTGATTATAAATGCACATATATATATTTATTCAAAGTTCATCTTATATTTTACAATAATTTTTTTTTACATAAATCGTGAAATCTTCTTATACCGTTGCTGGATACAAAATGAACTTTTAAGACTACATTATTTGGTTTGGTAAAAAAAAAAATACTACATTATTTGGTGTAATGAAGTGAATACACAATCCTTTTGATGTCATTAGCACCGTGTGCGGATGCATTACCATCTTTGAGGTGTTCGCTGAATGAGGCAATTCAATTCTTTGATGATTGTCCTCCGCATATTAGTTCTGTATTGGCCGCTGATATTTTGAAAATTCCTATCCCTCGTTTAGTTTCGGTGTAATTTTTTTCCAAA
This sequence comes from Trifolium pratense, assembly GCF_020283565.1. Taxonomy (NCBI): domain Eukaryota; kingdom Viridiplantae; phylum Streptophyta; class Magnoliopsida; order Fabales; family Fabaceae; genus Trifolium; species Trifolium pratense. The sequence goes on from NC_060060.1 coordinate 55,809,277, forward strand.
GTGTTTAGCCCTCATTGTAATAAAAATACTAAATTAAAGATCAAAGTATTTCAGAAAAGACCGAACCCGGCCCATTCAACATCGCCAACAGGTTGTGGCGACGATGCAATAGAAGACGACACTGTTGAAGGCCGGAATGGCGAGAGAGACTTTGTAGTCGACGAAAAAGACCACCGACCAAGCGTCTCCAGCTCCGATGTATAATCAAATTCAACCACTTTCTTTGGAACCGTCTTCCTTCTCCGTAGCCGCTTCAAAAAAGGCGAGAAGAAACAACCCGACGAAGCCACGATCTCGGGTTGGGCAAGGGGTCGCTCAAACTGCCATCTTTTAGACCGGACCTTAGGACTTGATCGGAAAGACCGTGTCCGAGGCTCCACGGGAGATAACTTGTAGGAGCCGAGTGGCGGCGGTGGCCTGAGCTTCAATGAGGGAGATTCCAACAGGTTGTGATGATGGGGTATGGGGAGTCCAGGTTTGATCTCCCATTTGAATGGAACTGCTCCTGGCTTCTTGAAAGAATAATCTTCCATCACAACCATATAGTTTATTCAATTTGATTATTATGTGTGCATTGCACTTAAAGTGAGGGCATTTGATTTTTATATTGACATTATTATAGGGTGACAATGCGAAATCAAAGGCATGGATTAGTGGGGGGAGTCTTGTCTTGGCCCACACTTGTGGAACTTGATATGAGTTGAGTAGCTGACTTTGTTTCTGTTTTTTGTCAAGACCAATTTTAATCTTATAAGTTCATTCATATCACTAAAATAGACAACAATCCTTTTCAGAAAATTATAGCGTTATTTTATTACTAACTTAAATTAGTGTTTTTTAGTCCGCAAGTATAATTCAGTTGATAAAAATATGACATTTTTATATGTATTTTATAAACTACTCCAAATAACATTTGAGTTTATAGTTTAACGTTTTTCTATAAATTTTATTCGTATTATCTAATCAATTAAAAAGATTAAATTTTACTATAAATTACAACTTCAATCCAGCCACTATTATATCCGCTATTGTTAATTATAAACTCATTTGTTATCGAATATTCGTTATTTCTTACTATACAAATATGTATTGCGCGATGTTATTTGCTAGTATTAGAAATTTGAAAAGCATCATAATAACAAGTGTCTTTGAGACACTAGCTAAAAAATCCAAAAAGAAAATATAATTACGCAAATTCTAAAACTATTTTATATATTAAGTTTGTTAATTAGTGTATTTAGTACCCCAAGAATTAGTTAGCATTGTCCCTGTAAACTTATCTTAGTTGACAGAAATATCACACTATATGTGTAGGGGTTGAGGTTCAAACCCCAAATATTCACTTATTTACTTTTAAGGTGGATTTTCTAACTATTAAACAACTTGACAGGACAACAAACAAAAAATAGTTAGCATTTTCCATTAGAAAATACGCCACATACTATCTTGTGACTAGCCTTTATATTTTCAGACTTTTGTGTCGATCAAATTTTAATATTCAAATGTCCATTGAGAATTTAGTAGATGGACGGACCTACTCTTTTAGCTACATTTTAGGGAGGATTTGAATGAAATAACATACGACTAAGTGACCTCTCCTACATCAATGGACTTAATTTCCATTATTTCTAGTTATCATTTTTGTCTCTACTCATCTCAAGAGTCCCCACTCAATACAACAACAATTCAACATTCAAACTTATGCATAATTTTCGCTCTACCACCCTCAAATCATTTGCTAATACTGTCCTCAAAATCTCAATTTTTTATAATTAAATGGGTGCATAAATAAAATTAAAGAGACAAATCCTCGAGCATAGTTCAGTCAGTGGAGACATCACATTTTATATGTAGGAGCCAAAAAATCAATGAGACAAAATGATTATCTTAACTGTGTGTTATTATGAGTCTAGTTTGTTTACTATTCGAGGATCAATTATACTCATGAGTCATGAATAACATGAGAAATGATAAACAGTGTCTCCGGAACAGACACTAGTTAAACATATATTAATTTTAAAAAAATTATAACTTGTGCATTCAATACCTTAACACGTAAAAAATTATATTTAAACAGTAATTTTTATATTTGATTTCCTTTTTTATTATGTTTAACAAGTGTCTCAGGGCTGCGAACCCGGTTTAGCATGACTCATAACAATATTGCCAAGTTTCTTCATGTGGTAAAAGTGCTGCTGATACTTATCATTTTGACTAATTACAGCTTCCTGGGCATAATAATCTTCAGCGTGCTTATTATTCCTCAGTTCTGACCCTACAATAACTTATAAGTTTGTAAAATCAGAAGAAAAAAATGAAACAAATTTTCCTTGTTCACAAACAGTTCACACATGCATTGAGTTTGCATTATTGAAAAGGACAGTAACAAGGTAAATTCAAACAGAAGCATCGCATGAATCAAGCAATATTATGAAATGAATTACACTGTACTTGTTAGGACTTTGATTGAATAATGGTAAAATATGCATAAATCTCTTACAAGAGCATATGATCAAAAGAGGAGAATTCCACTGCCAAAATGTGTAGCATCGACGAGCAGGATTGATAGCCGGATATTTTCAATTAGTATTACTTTCAGAACAAAATAACAGCAGATAAAAACAGAATATAGTCAGCTTCTCAGTATCCATCTTCCATCAATTTGCCAGAGCATCCACAATATTGTTTGCCTCGCTATTGATATGATTCAAAATTTAAAGTTTATTGCACCTAAAGTGTTTTTTTTACTTCAAAATTTATCAACTTTGCGTTCAGGTACACAAAATGGCTTCAAGTCCATTTCCCAGGAATTAGATAGAAACTGGAAGGAGAAAGTTTGTGATCGTGTTCACACTGACAAAGCAAACATCACAAGAAGATAAGTATAACTATCACCAAAGTTTCATATTACAAGCTACTTAGAGAACGATAAATTTTAAGTTTCCTTTGAAGAACCCATGGCGCCACGAAGTTCAACTAGTGCCTCTGCTTCATTAATTGCATCCATCACTTCAAGTTTGCCTCTAGTCAGAGCTTCATCCATTGGAGTCCTGTCATGACTGTTTAAAACACCAACATTAGCTCCAGCCATTATTAATTTCTTCACAACCTCAACATGTCCATTGAGGCACGCCCAATGAAGAGGTGTGTTCTTTTCCTCGTTTTCTGAATTAAGATTCGCTCCTCTACTGATTAAATACTCTGCAATATCAATATGTCCATTTGCTGCAGCCATATGAAGAGCTGTTCTACCTTGATCATCCTTGGAATCAATAGGAACGCCGTTGGATGTTAAGCTCACAACATCGTCCATGTCATTATATCTTGCTGCCTCAAGCAAGGCTTCGATGTTCTCCATCGTCGTTTCAGGTGGACTCTGCAGTTTAATGTTCTCTTCCACCGCTCCCATTTTATGTTGTTACCTCACCTCAGTCACTCTTCAGATTAGAGAAGGGAAAACAAGAAACCTGCAACTAAAGATCAAGACAATTCATTAAGAAAAAAGCTTCAACAAAAAATAAAATAAAAACATTAACCACAATATAAATTACACTCTATAAGCTGTGCACTGATCAAAACACATAAAGATGCGGATAGCTAATTGATCCCTCCAAACTATTTTAAGTGTAATGTTTGTCACTAAGTAAAATTTATAAAATAAAAATAGTGATTTCAATGAAACAAACACGGAACAAGCTATGCGTTGATCAAAACACATGAAAATGCGGATAGCTAATTGATCAGTCCAAACTATTTTAAGTGCGATGTTTGTCACTAAGTTAAAATTTATAAAATCAAATAAAAATAGTGATTTCAACGAAACAAGCACGGGACAAGCTATGCGCTGATCAAAACACATGAAGATGCGGATAGCTAATTGATCAGTCCAAACTATTTTAAGTGCATTGTTTGTCATTAAGTAAAATTTATAAAATAAAAATAGTGATTTCAACAAAACAAACACAGGACAAGCTATGCGCTGATCAAAACACTTGATGCGGATAGCTAATTCATCAGTTCTAACTATTTTAAGTGGAATGTTTGTCACTAAGTAAAATTTATAAAATAAAAATAGTGATTTCAAGGAAATAAACACGTTGCACATACACGAGGCAAGTTATCTGCCGATCAAATTTATAAAAAAAAAAAACAGTGATTCCAAATTTAAAATCTCAATTCCTACACAAGAAAATTCAACTTGCAACATTGAATTTGGTTGATAACAGTGATCCACACACTACGATCTAACGCACCCCGACCCAACAACCCCGACGAAACCTAACGCACGGAACGCGCGACCCGTGCGACAGCACGGGTATGTTACTAGTTCATTAAGAAAAAAGCTTCAACAAAAAATAAAATAAAAACATTAACCACAATATAAATTACACTCTTTTTCAATCATTATTATGATCCCTACAACTCATTTATTCTGAAGAAGTAACAAAACAAAGTCTCTTTAGTCTTAAACATATAAAAGAGCTTCAAAGGCACAGTTCATATCTCGAATGAATTTTTCTCTTTGAATTTCAACATATTCAGTGGAAAAAGTGACATATATCAAATTTTAATTGCTCTTCAATATAGTAGAAATATAGAGTAACTAATTACTGCTCAATATCATCATGTGTAAGTGTAACAAGAAAAATAGTTACAAAAATCAGAGACTAACAACGATTGTTTCAATTGTTTCAAAAAATTGCATGTAATGCACATCAAAAATTATAAATAGAGAGAGAAATACATTAAAAAAATGGAAGAAGAATGAAGGGAGCAGCGAAAACCTGCTAAGCAATTTGACGGCAGTAGAGAAAGGAAAGTTGAGGGTCGGTGAGTTGCAAAGTGGAAAAGGGTTAGGGTTTGAATCTCAAAATTTCATCTTTTGAAAGTGGAAAGAGAAATTAAATTGGAGAACCAGTAGTAGTATCAAATTTGTGTGATATGGGCTTAATGGGCTGGTTTCAATTTTTTTTAAAAATGATTTGAGCTTTTAAAATTTGGAATGGTTTGGTTATTGGTGTGGTTAGTGAAAATTTCTCTTTAAGCCCCTCGGTTTCTACCAGGCCCCCCAAAATTCTGTTTTTACCTTTAAAATTCAGTTCAGAATCCATGTTCCGAACTTGGTGTAGGTTCGGAACGTAGTTTCCGAACCCATTTTACATTGAAAATTTTCGGATTTTAGATTCCGAAATTTTCCAAAATCTAAGCCTTTCAAAGAATCTAATATTTAAGTTACCTTTCAAATCTGTACCTATACAACTTTGTAAATCAAACTTGAGTTTTCTTGTTTTACTCAACTTTAAAAAAGATGATTCTTGTAGAATTCAGACCCTAATAGGGACCATTTATGGCAGAAGCTATTGAACACTAATGTTCCTCCTAGAACTCAGACCCTATTAAGTAATAAGGACATTCCTGTTTGTGGTGAGCTATCTAAAAGTCCCTATAAGCTGTCCTATGTGTTATCAAGAGAGGGAAAGTATTAATCACATTTTTACATGATTCTAAAATCAACCCAAGACTGTTTAAATATTGCTTATGTTATTGATGGGCTTTGGTATACTAGAAACAAGAAGGTTTTTGTATTATCAGAAAGGCGCGTGATTGTGCTAATGAATGAATATAAGCAAACTGCAAAACTCGCAGTATTAAGAATCATGCAACACAGACAGACGATAACATAGTTGCTCTCTGTCGAACCGGATAATTACAGAGTTGCTCTCCATCGAACGGATAAACAATCTCTTTCAAGATTCGTTCTTAGCTAATTTTTGTTGCCTGAATTAGAGTAAACAGTCAATTTAGTCTCTAACTAAACTATCACACTCTCACAACAATCTAGTCCCTAAACTATTAAAAGCAACTAAAAGGTCCCTAAAGTATACTCGCATCCAACAATTTGGTCCTTCAATTAACTTTTTTCTGTTAAGTGGTAGTTAGTGGTCCTAAACTATTAAAATACTTCAATTTAGTCCCTAATCTATCTTGAAAAACAACAAAATAGTCCCTAAACTATCATAAAAAAAAAAATAATAATAATAATAATAATAATCCCAAAATGTTTAAAATAACAAAGAAATTAACACTATAGGGATTGCAAAGCAATTACAAAGAAGAACAAGGTGATTATCTACGTCATACAATTAACACTACCACGATTGGGGAACACAACTCCACAAATCATCTCTATAAAACAACAAAACAATACCGAACACAAGAGGGATACGTGTAACAACAAATTGGAAACAAACCTGGGTTTTAGCAGCGACGAGAGAGCAAAACGACCGTTGTCGGAGAGCAGAGCGTTTGGCGGTAAGGATTTGAAGGGTCTGGTCGAAGCATAAGGAGCAAGGATAATTATATTTTAGGGTTTTAGAAAATCACATTACATTATTATTTTATGTGAATGTGAATGGGAAGAAATTAAAATAATAAGGTTAAATTGAAATGAAATAGTATCTCGAAAAAAAAGTTATAAAATTAGCTTTTAGCTTTTGTCTTATGACTTATAAACTAAAAGATCTGTTTAGTAACCGTCTTTTCAGAAAGAGCTTTTAGTTTATTTTACTGACTTATAGCTTCTTTTCCAGAAGTTATTTCAAGTAGCTTATGAGCTTATAGCTTCTAGCTTTTCATTTTTTCTTCCTCTTTTACTAAAATCCATATTTACCCTTTATAATTTATTATCATTAGAATTTAAAATAAAATAAGTAAATGCATGTTTTAACGTTGCTTCTTTTAAAATCACATGTATATAGTATGCTTTAACGTTGCCTTATTATCTATTTTCAAATATGAAGGATAAAACATATTTTTTTTTTATCGATTCATAGGTACATACCTTACTATAATTTTTTTTTGAAACAATGTACCTTACTATAATTAACCATTATACTATATTGTGAATATATTTTGTTGTTATTTTTTTCATAAAGTATATCAACCGAAAGGAAAATAATTTAAAAAAAAAAATCAGCATATAAAAATTAGTTTAATAATAATATTTGAAAGATATATTTATTGAATTAATAAACTTAAAATATTGTAAAAAAAAAAAACTTAAAATATTAAAATCTAAGTATCTTAAAGTATTAATTTGATAAAAAAAATTATTGAATTAAAGATATCCTTTTATGTCATTTTACATTTATCAGTCAGTTGAACCGCTAATTTTACCAAACATTTCAATCAGTTTAGCTAGAAGCTATGAGCCATCAGCCATAAACTATCAGGTAGCTTATCAGTCATAAACTATTTTTGCCAAACAGAGTCCATGACTTCTCTAATAAGCTTGTTGTCTTATAAGTAGTGGTGAACCTAGGACTCTAGTTTAGAAAGTAAATTTTTTTAAAATTTAATTAATAATTATTATAACATACGATCAGATATTGCACTCAATTGTATATATATTTTCTTACAGTGTTATGATCTTTTTTGGTATATAGTTTAATTAGTTCAATTAGAATTAAACTCGACTCAAATTCGAATTGAATTGTTTTTAACCTCCAATAAAAATTTAGAACTATTGAGTCATTATATAAAATATTTGCGGATATTTTACAAGCTAATCACCATGGATCGTGTTTCCCCTTTTTAATATAATCTAGGACAATTAATAACACTAAAAAATAAAATTAAGGTGAAAGTCTAGCATAATTGAGGAAAATTTTGAGAGTTCAAAAAGCAAAAAGGTAAGATTATCACTCATTATTCTTTATTGAGGAAAATGGTTCCTATAACTGTAACGATAGAAGTTCAATGGAGAATTGTAATTAATTTTGCAAGTCCTAATATCATTTTATCGTTTTTCTCTTACCGAGAAGAAACCAGATCGCATCCCATGAATCCAACGAATTTCATACATGCATACATCAAAAAGGAGATATAAAATTATAGAACTTGTAAAACTGGTCCTGTTACCATCAAAATTAAGCTACTACAATCACGCATTTAAGTTTCAACGTTGATAAAATCACAAAATATCTTAAACTTCACTATAGCAGAAAATGGGAAAGAAACGAAACTCTACCAAAAAGTCATGACAAAACCATAGCCTTTCAATAAGAACTGGAAACTAGTTTTTCACTTAAAGCACTTGGCATCCAAAAGAGCCTCACCCTCAAATGGTTCAGCATCTTCAATCATCTGACTGGCACGCTCTTTTTGAGCTTCGTCAGAGATGTCAACCTTGGTCCACTCATACAGCTCCATATCATAGCATTCATCAATGACAAACTTTGGAATCTCTTGTCCACGGAAAAGCCACAATCCCTTCACCTTAAATGGAGGCTCTGATCCAATGACAAGCATCTTTCCAAATGCATACTTGCGAGCAAGATCCATCCTCTGAAGAAATCCTCCAACCTTGTTCAGCGTCACGAAAGAAACGGTGTTCTCATCATTGTATTTGTAGTCACAGAACCAGAGAGAATATCCCTCTGGATCATACATATCCCAGAATCCTGCAAGTCAAAAAGAGGAAATTAGATTGACAAGATCTCTAACCTCATCAATAGATTTTGACATTCTTCACTACAATATATTTATTTATTATAAAAAACGAGTTTCAGAAAACATTGCAATATTAGTATAGTCCAAAAGGATGTAAGCAAAGATCATTTCATTATCCTAGAAGTTACACAACTTGAAAAATATATAAACTACGGGAGCATAAATAAACAATACCTTTGACTGCAACCTCACGGAAGTTAGTCTTAGTGTTAGAGTAGAGTCTTTTCCAGTCATCCAATACCATCTTGCTTGGAGGAAGAAGATCAAGAGGATTCTTGGGTTTGGGCTTGGGTGCCTCCTCTTCAGCTTCTTCTTTGGGCTTTTCGGGCTCTGCTTTAGCCGCTTTCTTTGGTTCTTCTTTAGTTTTGGGCTTTGGCTGGGCAGGCTTCTTTGCAGATTGAATAGGTGGCATAGCTTCAGTCTGCTTAACCTGGCCGAATATCTTTCGGAAATTTGGCTGGTTGATTAAAGTCCAGAAGTATCTCTCAACATGAGGAAACTCTGAGGTGAAGCTCTTGACCAAGAGTTTAGCGAAACCCAAATACAAGTTGGCTGTTGTAATGATGTCAGCAAGGGTAACAGATTCCCCAACCAGGTAAGTATTGCTGGCAAGGTGAGTGTTCAAAGCCTCAAATGATCTCTTCAATGCAGAAAGTGCAGCCTCCTCTGCCTTCATTCAGATACAAAATTCAAAAATAGGAAAATTTTCAGTAAAAGCAGAACTTAAAAAGTATTACAAGCCAATTAAAATAGCAAACAGGGTACCAATTAAGATGTTAATAACTTCAAAAAAAGTTAGAGATACATTAGTTTCTAACAAAACCAATTGATTTCAGAAAATGCATATCATTACTTTTGAATAGTTTCCTTGCCAGCAACTCAAATAACATTATATCAATTGCTATTTAGAAACTTCAAACAATTATCAAAGCACATCAATATTGAAAAAAATGAACATTTCACACAACTTACTGGAGGAAGGTAGGGGGCAAATCCAAGTCTAGGCAGGAACACCTTCATAAGATTGGCATCAATCTCCAAAGAAGAAAAATCAATCCACTGCTCAACGTGAGCCTGAAACAGCAAAACACAAAGAGAATGAAACACGAGGCCATTTCCAAAGCATGTATATTAATAGTCCAACACAGGCACGAATCATACCTGATCAATCGGAGATGATCCAAACAAATTGTTTTCACCCAATCGAGCAACTACGGCACATCGAAAGAAAAGTAAATTAAATGACAACAACATGATAACAAGAATGAATAAATGTACACAAACAGACATGCATAAACGCTAAGCATACCGTAGCGAGCAATGGCATTGCTCTCGAAGATCGGACCATCGGGGGTTTCCAAGACAGGAACCTGTGAAAGTTAATAAAAATAATTTAGTAAAATTGATAGATTATATAATAATTAAGTTATATGGGACAAAACAAAAGTGAATAAATAAAAAAAATACCTTTCCAATAGGGTTCATCTTGAGAAATTGAGGGGTTTTGTTGGAAACACCCATCTGAAAATCTGGAACCAATTGAACTTTGACACCGACATATTCAGCAGCAATCAAAGTCTTGTAAGCATTTTTGTTTTCCTTGGTAGCGTGAAGGATCTACACATTAAACAAAATTGCAATCCGAAATTAATAATTAATAATAATCAAAGTAATTGAAATGAAGTAATTAATTATTATCGAAGGAAAAGAAAATAACTGACCAGAGCCATGGTTGGTTTTGGAGATCTGATGAGAAAAAGCAAACAACAGAAATCTGAGTATAGCAGTGTGGTGCTGAATTGTAATTATATGATAATTAATTAATGAATTGAAAAGAAAAAGAAAAACGGATTAGAAAGAAGAGAACGGCACTTACTTGCAGTAACGGAATGAGAGGAGAGTTGAGTTGAGAAGAGAATGAGTGGGACTCTTCTCTCGATTCCTGAATGAATGAATGTGTGTGCGCAGTCGATACTCACTCAAAACCCTAAAACGGGTTGCCCACTCACAAGCAAACAAATACAAATCCGTTTTTTTTTTTTTTTTGTATCCTAGGGATTTATTATATTTTTTTTATTTTTTTATTTTATGTCAAACTTGTTAGAATTGTAAATCAATTAATTAATAAAAAATTGCAACCTATCTCCAACTCTATTAGTAAGGAGATCGTATATATTATACGGAGTTTAATTTGTATACACCGTTAGTGTAAAGTTTTTTTACACATTCATCCAATAATTTATTGCCACATCATTTAATGAATGTGACATATCATGTGTTTTTAAACATCATACATGATGTGTTCATATATTATTAGACGTATGTGTAAAATAATTTACACTAACAGCGTATATAAATTAAATTCATATTATAATGGAGTCGAGGTTCAAATCTCAAACATTTCGCTTTTGAAACAAACAAAAAAAAAGAAGTTAAAATAGTATAAAAAGAAACAAAAGATGTTGATGGTTGCAAATTTCCTCTCATGTCCCCCTACTTTTTATAGTGCAAATTATATCATAAGATATTTTAGTGTAAAACTATTTTTAAGAAAATGTTTCTTCGAATATAAGTGTAATAAGCAATTTTTTTTTTGAGTTGATTAATAATATAATAATAATAGTCTTCGTGAGCTTTGTTCGGTTGGTCTTGATTTGTCCTGAACTAACTATAGCACAAAGTCGTATTTCTTTAGTTAATAAAATCCAAAAAGTTTATCGATCCCAGTGAGTACACATCCATAATAGATATATCGAAATTACGTCAAATAACATACAAAGTCTTGGTTTCAGAAGATGGAATGTCTAATGTATTTTTACCTGGCGAACTAATTGGATTATTGCGAGCAAAACGAGCAGGACCTTCCTTGGAAGAAGCTATTTGTTAGTGAGCTTTATTATTGGGAATAACAATCTTTGAATACTCAAAGTTTCATATCTAAAGCGAGTTTTCAAGAAACTGCTAGAGTTTTAGCAAAAGTCTCGCACTATATGTACAGGAGTCTGAGTTCGAACTCGGGATACTTCACTTATTCACCTTTAAGGTGGATTTTCTAACTACTGGACTACTTGACAAAAAAATATAATAATAATAATAATAATATTGGTCCTAAGTATAACTTAGTAAGAACATTACATACTCTTGTTCAAAACCTATCTAAATGGATTTGACTCGTAAGTGGTTCACTTTCAAGTTTAAAGTGAATAATTTCAACATGTGATTAACAAATCAAAGTTAGATAAAATGTTAATTTTTTTTTAACAAATGATACATTAAATATGAATTTTTAAGTTTTTGGCGATTAAAAATTCAAATATGTCTTCACTTAAGTAAGTAATATTAACCGTTAATTAATAAATAAAAATTCAGATATATCATCAGAAATTAGACATATGAGCAAAAATTCTAACCCGTGACTCTTCTAAAAGTTTAGAGATTTTGCATGGACAAAAATGACCATATTTGCAGGGACCAAAGTGTCATACAATGAGATGTTAAGTAGCAATAGACCAAAGTGTTCTCGTGAATGGAATCAATGCCACCATGGATAAAGTATGTGACCACTTACGGAGAATAAAACTATGAAATTGCTACTTAAAATCTTGTTCGATTCATACAGGAGCAGAATCCAAGTCCTCTGAACTATGGGATCAATGCTAGTAGTAGAATACTTGTTCAGCAGTTACAGTTACAAAGTTTAACTACCATGGATAAATCCTTCGAAACTGAATTCTACATAATCCAACATGCAGACTAACTAATGATTAACTCTCGTAAGCAAATCCTTCTGGCATGTTACATAAAGCTTGTATTGTATTGCTGACAACAGCAAGAAGCTGCAAATATTCATCAGCACCATCAACTAGACACTGCAATACCACAAGCAATAAGTAAAAAATTCATCCAAGCCAACTTTTGAATCTCCTACGAGCTAAGAGATATAAACAAAAAAGAAAAGAAAATCCAATATAATATAAACTCATTCTTATTCTTGAGACTGACATGCACATTTTGTGATTCACCCTTATATAGCACCATTTGTGTTGAAATTTATCTTTCTTTCCAAATATTAGTTAGTTACTTGTAATATCAAAATAATTCATTTCAAATTTCCCTTTTTATGTAATTTTTTCCAGTTAAGTCTACTTAATTTCTTTTAAATTTCTTGATGTGCCTTAAAAAGTTAAAATTAGCTTTCTTCCCAAATCGCAACTATTTCACCCCTATGTATAAAAAACTGAATGAAGTACATTATCTCAGTGTCATTCTATTTCATACTCATTGTAGATTTTAAATTCAAAATCTTTTAACTGCAATTTTTACTTTTTTCCGATCGTTGACTTTTATATCTCACTCCTATTATACATACATCTCTAATTATTTGTAACAATTTCATTTTATATATTTTAAATTTTATTTGAAATTCAAAATACTTGTACAATGCCCAAAATTCTTGCTAGTGATGTAAAACCATATGCAGGATAAAGGGTCATAAGTAACCTTATCTGCTTCACCCAGCTTCTTGGATATTCTTGCCTTCTGTTCATCTGATATGTCCTTTTCTTCAACAATAGCCTCAAACAACTGATGGGGAAAAAGAATCAGTAACTTTGTAAAAGACTTTATTGGGTAAGAACAGTTATCAAAAAAAGAAAAAGAAAACTTCCTAAAGAAACCGGCAAAACAAGACCTGAGTTAGCATCTGAGAGACTGGATACCCCTCTGCAATGAAATTGTTGACTTCGTTGTTGGCTAAATCAAAATTACCACTTTTGCAAGCATTAAGAAGTGCCTCAACAACTTCTGCTGGAACAATCTGGTTTCAAGATTTTAGAAAGTCAGGACAAACATGAAGGGAAACAGAACTCAAAATGCAGATCTTTGTTTTCTTTGAAAGAGAAAAAGAACAAGTCACATGAATTAGTGTAACAACCTACCCCAGACACAGAAATCAGGTCCTTCGAAGAAATGGAAGATCCAAATAAGCGAGCAGCAGACTGCAATGTTAATACTGCATTAGTGAGAATAGTAAATAAAAATGATATATATAGATGCAATGTTCAAAAGCTTAGTCATTCTTGTTTTTAAGAAGAAATTAATCAGCACAAACTCTGAAGGTAAGGTAAGTCAAATCAGAAAAAGATAAACAGTCCCTTTATTTTCACAAATGCCAACAAATTAGTTATTAATGTAAGATGAAAGCAAAATCTACATGGAATCAATTGGATATTTCTTTACAATATTTTCTAAATTTTCTAAAGGAAGAAGCAGGTTGCAAATAAGTGCCCATATTACAGGTCTATTCTACCAAGTGTTAACAGAAAAATGTGATTATTTAGGCAGAAACAGGAAAAGTCCCATATCGCCTGGGTGAGAATCAGTCAACCAACTCCCTTGTTAAGCATAGGCAACCCCTCTTATAAGCCCAATATGATGAACTCACTGATTCACCGTTTTTTCAATTGAATTTAATTTTCAAGTCAGCAATAGAAAAGAAAAAAACTTGAAAGCTTGCATTCCTACAATTGAACTCTCCCATTTATAGCAAATATGGACTCTCCACTACATTATCTTTCCATTTGTTTAATTATTGAACCAGCATCCGAAAACAAAAAGAATGAGAACATACTGGCTAAAATTAAACAGCTATAAACACCAGAAAAATATTTCTTAAAAAATTACCATAAATAATGGTTTTGTCTATTTCCTAATAAGTAGCACTATTAACACAATTGCTAGTTAGCAGTTAGTATGTTGCCTAGGTACGGGTACGGTACCCGATACGGGTGCGGGTACTGTTACGGGATACAACATTTTGAAATAATTTAAGGTACGGGTACGTTAATACAGAATATCAAAATAATTATATTTTGAGTGAATTTGTCCACCACCTCAACTATTTTCATCAAAAGCAAGATAAATAATTAATATGTAATAAAAAATTAAAACATTTTATGCTATTTTTAAACCACCTGCACATTTTTGCCGTATCCACCACCCCGAATCAATCAAATAACAATGGATATTGATTTGTAAGTACCCAGCGAGTACCATGCAAGTATCCGGTACTGGTGCGTACCCGGTACGAGTACTTCACCATTTTAGGAGTACCCATGCTTCACTTGGCAGAGTCAAAAAGAATATGTCGAAAGCATAGCCATTTAACACATGCACACGTAGATTATTCAAAGTAAAACGACTCATTTATACAACATAAAAAAAAAATAGAGGAAAAATAAACTATGTAATATCATTAATGTAGTAGTAACATAACACTCTTAATAGGAAGTAATATGACTTAAATGTCTCAAGACATACTGTGTTATTAAAGAAATGTGCTCACCTGCAAGTATGTTATAGCCCGACGAAGATCTCCTTGAGAAATAGTACTTAGGGTTGAAAGACCCTACAGAAGCAAAGAGCCAAAGATACTTAAAATAGTCCGCTATGATGCCAACAAAACCTCTACAAACAAAGGAACAAAACCATTAAAAAAAAAACACAACCACTGTCTAAGCTCTAAGGCTACTACCTCAGCATCAAGGTGGATTCCTTCTTCTTTGCAGATGTATAATATTCGGTTGCTCATGATTTCTTCTGTCAGCGGCTTAAACCTGAATTTTGCACACCTTGAAGCAAGTGGTTCTATAATCCTACAAAAAATGACAACCACATATAAAATCAACATGTCCCCTATCCTTGACAAAGCACGGACAAGAACAGTAGGAAATAAAAGAGTATACAATGTATAGTTTTAGGTTTATAATTTTCCATTGATTTTTTTTTTATAATCAATTTTCCATTGATCATGATATTTAATCATACATTTTAACCTTTTCGCCGATATGTGAAAAACAAGTATTGTAATAATCAAACTAGAAATATTTCATTTATTTAAACAATGATAAAGAAGTATGTCGATAAGAATTTGACCATATACCCTATGAAAGCATTGGACAAAAATCAAAGTTGATGAAAATCATGTTTATCATGGTGGCTACAATTATCATTAACTACTTAAATTTGTGAAATTAAAAATACCAAAGAAATCAGCAAATGGTTTCATAGAAAACAATGTACCTGCTAATGTAGTTGCATATAAAAAAGAACCTAGTAACTTTAGAGTAAGTTTCCATTGTACGCCTCAGTGCATTCTGTATTCCAAATTGTAGGTTTCATGAAATCATATCTCTTTATTAATTAACCAAACAAAGTTAGGACGGACAAGGATTAACCACGGAAACATACCTGAGCATCTTCTGTCATTGAATCTGCCTCGTCCAGAACAATTATCTTATACGGCGGACAAGGATAACCACTGAAATATCAGAAAACAAAAACAGATAGAAAGTTAACGAAATCTTATAATCACATAAGGAAGAAAAACAAGCACAGTCTCAAAAGAATATTGGATTTCAATTTTCAACATACTTCTTGGGCCGATTGGTGCCGACGGCCACAGCTGCAAAATCTTTGATCTTAGTCCGAACAACATTAATACCACGATCATCACTAGCATTTAGTTCCAAAACCCTAGACTTATATAGCTCAGGCCTATAATAATAATAATAATAATAATAATAATAATAATAATAATAATAATAATAATAATAATAATAATAAAATAGTTGTAACATATTATCAGCAATAAGCAAAATTGGAATTGAAGAATAAAAAATTGAAATGTTGATAAAATAGAAAGATACCCGAAAAGCTGATGAGCGATAGCGAGGGCAGTAGTGGTTTTTCCAGTGCCGGGAGGACCATAGAAGAGCATGTGAGGGCACTGTGAAACAATAACAAAACGAATCAATGAGTATATTGAGCAATGAATTGAAGAAGAAGAAGAAGAAGAAGAAGAAAAAATAGGGTTTAGAAATTACGCTTCCGGTTTCGAGAGTGTTGGTGAGAACTCGAACTACTTCTTCTTGGTGAGCAACGTCTTTCACTTGCTTTGGACGACTGATACAAAATTAGGGAATTGGAAAGAAATTAGAGAGACGTGAAATTGAAATTGAATTAACGATAATAGAGTAGTTAGTTACTATTTCTCGACCCATGGTTGAGTACTCTGGATGATTGGCGCCATCTTTGTCTTGATTCTTCTCTTTCACAATCACACTCTCTCCTTTCCTTTGCTGATGGTGGTACTGGTGTGTGTATAGGGTACCACAATTTTCCCGCTTTGTTGGTGTTGATGGTAAAGTAATGGGCTGGACTGCCACGTTTTCAATGGGCTCATAAAGTTTCAGTTTCATTCGGCCCTTATAAATTTGTTCGCTGATGCTTTCTCTACCGACCCCGTGATTCTTTTATATCTCCCAATATTTCAATTTTGCCCTTGCATAAAAATTTGGTTCGCAGAAATCGAATTTTTTCTAGTGCAAATTCAGAGTAAATTTCGGCTTTTAGAAACCGAAATTTGTTTTAAGGCAAAAAAAGTCCGATTTCTACAAACCGAAGTTTTTTCAAGGGTAAAATTGGAAATTCAGGTATAAAATAAACATGGGGTTGGGAGAGAAACCATCGCTTAAATATAGAAAAATTCTCTTTGGGTCTTTCAATATATTCTAGGCCTCTCTACAGTGACGTGGTATGGAAATTTGGACTCTTTAGTAACTAAGAAGTGTGTTTTAATTAGGTGACATGAGGGAGGATGGACGGAAAAATTATCTATTTACACTTGCACTTGTCGTTATTTATAAAACGTTCATCTCACTTTATCTTACCTTTTTGTTACTCACAGTCACAATACAATACAATTATTCGAATTAACTTTATAAACTTATCTTCACTCTTCTTAAGTTTTAAGTTTCGTAACTATATGTATGTATGCCCTTCTCTTGGCCACACTTACTTCTTTTCAACAAATGCCCTAAAGATATAGGTGGCATTTAGGGTGCACAAAATGTAAAATTTGTGCACCATGCACAAAGTTTCAAAAGCAAGATGGGAGGTTGGATTTTGCATTTCCATTAAATCTTATCATACACCTCCTACACCTTATCACATACCCTTCTTCTATCAATCATAATTAGTATTTAATTATTATCATTATTATTTTGGATTTGTATAAAGTCTATAGAGTCAATCACCTCAGTTGTTGGAGATATTTGTTCCTTAATTTACTCCAATTAGGTTACTATACTTGTGTATATATACACCTCTTGTAAACTCTCAAAAGTAATGCAATATACAACTTTATTCATTCCTTTATATGGTATCAGTTGGTAACGTTCCAGCCCTACCCTGTTAAACCAGAAAACGCCGTTTTTTCTCCGTTTGCCGTAACCCTTTGCCTCCCATGACTTCCGATGGCTCTCGCTCCATAGCTAACCCCTATGAACCCTCCAAACCCTTTGCGTGTATCACCCTCAGCGGTGTCACCAAGCTTCTCCCTACCAATTACCTCAATTGGAAACTCCAGGTAGAAGCCTTCCTTGATGGTTTTGATCTACTCAAATACACTGATGGATCGTTCCCTGCGCCGACAGCAACGATCACCACCACCGCAACGCCTCCGGTAACATCACCAAACCCTGCTTTTCAAACATGGCGCCGCCAGGATCGTCTCATCTATGGTGCCATCCTCACCACTCTTTCCGACGAGGTGGCCTCCTTGGTGTCCCAGACGAAGACCTCGCACGACCTTTGGGAGCTTCTCAAGAACACCTATGCCAAAGCCTCCCGCAGTCACCTTAAACAACTCAAGGAACGTCTTCGGATGGCCTCGAAAGGTACTCAATCCATCACGACCTACATGCACTCTCTGAAGCAAACTGCTGATCTCCTCGCCTCTCTCGGATCTGCTGTCTCCGTCGAGGACATGACCGACCATGTTTTGCGCGGCCTTGATGACGGTTACCGAGCAGTCATTGATGGGGTCAACGCAAGGGACACTTCAATCACCTTTGATGATCTCCTCGAAAAGCTCCTCATCCAGGAACTCTCTCTTGCTGCTGCTCAACGCCAATCACCTGCTCCTGTTACTGCGCTGCACGCTCAAGCACGGTCGACCAACAACAAGCCTCGACCAAGTCAAGCACCTGCACCGACCAACCAACGCCCAGGTGATCGCAAACCATTCCTTGGTCGATGTCAATGGTGCAACACCAAGAGACACGTCCTCGCTAACTGCCAACTCTTTCGGACCCAACACCCCAGTGTCCCCGCACCTCCTCGTTCTTCTCCGAGCACCACTGGCCAGGCCCAGACCCACACCGCTACTGCTGGCACATCCTCGCCTGGTTTTCTGTTCGACAGTGGAGCAACACATCATGTGACCAACGACCTTACAAATTTGGCACTTCACCATCCATACACTGGCCCCGACTCCCTCTTCATGGGGAATGGTTCAGGTTTAAACATCTCTCACTCTGGAACACTTTTAATTAATGATTTATCCTTGTCTAATGCTCTTTATGTTCCCTCCATGAAACAACAAATCATTTATGTCTCTCAACTCACCAAACAAACTAACTCTGCCGTTGTTTTCTTACCAAACTCTTTTTATGTCATGGACTTGCAGACACGCCAAACAACCCATAAAGGCTCATGTGTGAATGGACTTTATCTGTTGCCCACGACCTCACCTTCCGCCCACACCGTCCAAGTGGAATCCTCTGCTTCCTGGCATCACAAGCTTGGACACCCTTCAACTTCCATCTTTAAATTTATTCAGCAGCATTTTTCTTTGGGTTCAAATAAATTTCCGCAATCAGATTGTAATTCATGCCAAATTAATAAAAGTCATAAACTTCCTTTTCATGAATCTACTCTTACATCTACTTATCCATTAGAAATAATTTTTTCTGATGTATGGACTTCCCCTGTTTTATCTATTGATGGTCTTCGTTACTATTGTTTGTTTGTTGATCATTATACTCGCTATATATGGCTATATCCCATGAAACTAAAATCTGATGTGCAATCTATTTTTCCCAAATTTAAAACACTAGTTGAAAACTTCTACCAACACAAAATAAAAGTCCTATACACTGACAATGGTGGCGAATACATTGGTCTTCGTTCCTTTCTAAGTACTCATGGCATAAGTCACCACACCACTCCCCCTCATACACCCGAACACAATGGCATCTCTGAACGGCGGAATCGGCACATTGCCGAAACCGGTCTCTCCCTCCTTCACCACGCTGGCCTTCCTTTCACCTACTGGCCTCACGCCATGACCACTGCAGCCTACCTCATTAACCGTCTCCCTACCCCAATCCTCGGGCACCAATCACCTTACTCTCAACTCCTCCGCATTAGTCCGGATTATCATAAATTAAAATGTTTTGGATGTTTGTGTTTTCCCTGGATTAAACCTTATGCTAACCATAAACTTGCTCCAAAGTCTACTATGTGTGTTTTTGTAGGTTACTCAGCTGATCAACATGCATATCTATGCCTCGATCCTTCAACTGGACGGATTTACACCTCTCGCCATGTTAAGTTCGTCGAAACTGAATTCCCTTTCCGTTCACTGGTGGCCCAACCGACCACGTCCACGACCTCACAGACTGGTCCACTCCAACTGCCCGTCTTGCCGACCATCGCTCCACCTACTGCGAGCACCAACCCCACATCCCCGGATACCTCACTTGTTGAGCCTCCCTTCCCGTCTGGCATTTCCTCCCCGACCACATCCCAATCCTCGTCCTCAAATACAACGAGCAATGAAATGACCAGTAATGACCCCCCTTCCTCCATACAGCCAACATTGCTCCCACAACCACAAACGACCTCTCCCCCCACAACGACCACTGAACCTCATGGCAGTGGGATCATCACCCGGTCCAAAAACAACATCGTCAAACCCATCCACAAACTCAACCTCCATGTCCGTCCCTCATCCCCGATGGAACCTGGTACTATTACCCAAGCCCTTCGTGATCCGGACTGGCGTTCCGCCATGTTGGCTGAATTTGATGCCCTACATCGCAACAACACCTGGGAACTCGTTGGTCGTTCCTCTGCTCAGAATTTGGTTGGTTGTAAGTGGGTCTTTCGCATCAAGAGAAATCCAGATGGGTCCATTGATAGGTACAAGGCTCGATTGGTCGCTAAAGGTTTCCATCAACGCCCTGGTTGTGACTACACAGAAACTTTTAGCCCCGTCGTCAAACCAGTGACAATTCGGATCATCCTCGCCTTGGCAGATCGACAAGGATGGTCCGTCCGCCAGCTTGATGTTAACAATGCCTTTCTTCAAGGGACGCTCAACGAGGAGGTCTACATGGCTCAACCACCTGGCTTTGTTAACAAAAGCTTTCCTGATCATGTTTGTCGCCTAAAGAAGGCGCTCTACGGGTTAAAGCAAGCTCCTCGCGCTTGGTATATGGAACTTCGTGTATTCCTGCTCTCCATTGGCTTCGTCAACTCCACCGCCGATGCTTCTTTGTTCATTCAGCGGACACCACGCGCGACACTATACTTGCTCGTCTATGTCGACGACATCATTGTTACGGGGAGCTCCTCGACAGAATTGTCTCGTCTCATTGCTACACTTGCTGCCCGTTTCTCATTGAAAGATCTTGGCTATCTCAATTATTTCCTGGGTGTTGAAGTCATTCCTTCCGCTGCGGGCATGTTTCTTTCACAACGGAAATACATCACTGATCTCCTTCAAAAGTCGGGCATGACAGAAGCTAAACCAGCGTCCACTCCAATAACTGCAACTCCTCCGCTGCTCAAAAACTCTGGTGATCCCTTGCCCTCCCCGACTGAATACCGAGCACTAGTTGGAAGTCTCCAATACTTGAGTCTTACTCGACCAGACATTGCCTTCGCGACCAACAAACTTGCTCAGTTCATGCAGAACCCGAGCACCATGCACTGGTTGGCTCTCAAGCGCCTACTTCGCTATCTGGCCGGCTCTTGCGACAAAGGCATTTTCATCTCCGCGACTGCTCCCCTGACCTTTCATGCGTACTCAGATGCGGACTGGGCGGGTGACAAAGATGATTATATCTCTACCACTGGTTACCTGCTCTATCTTGGCGACACCCCCATCTCTTGGAGTTCCCGCAAGCAACGCTCGGTTGCTCGATCATCCACTGAAGCTGAGTATAAAGCCTTGGCCGACACGGCCAGTGAACTCCTTTGGGTACTCTCTTTGTTCACTGAACTTGGTCACACTCCTACAGCTGGTCCTGTCATCTACTGCGACAATCTTGGTGCTACACATCTGAGTGCTAATCCTGTCTTCCACTCCAGAATGAAGCACATAGCCTTAGCTTATCACTTTGTCCGTGAAAACGTTCAACGTGGCCGTTTTCGTGTTTCCTTCGTCTCTACCAACGACCAGCTTGCTGACATTCTCACCAAGCCTCTGCTTCGCCCTCGGTTCGAGTTTCTACTATCCAAGTTGCATCTTTCTTCCAGGTCGCCCAACTTGCGGGAGGATATCAATCATAATTAGTATTTAATTATTATCATTATTATTTTGGATTTGTATAAAGTCTATAGAGTCAATCACCTCAGTTGTTGGAGATATTTGTTCCTTAATTTACTCCAATTAGGTTACTATACTTGTGTATATATACACCTCTTGTAAACTCTCAAAAGTAATGCAATATACAACTTTATTCATTCCTTTATATCTTCTTCCAAACTTTGTTTTCTTTCCAAATTTTCAGCAGTTGGATTCTAAAATTATGGATTTAAATGTGTAAACTCAGGTCACACTATATTTCCCGACACATTGGAGCTCGTGCGCCGCAACAATGGAGTTTTTACACGGTGTCTGTGCTCGAAAATCACCACCTGGAGCTCGTGCGCCGCAACAATGGAGTTTTTAGATCTGGAATTCAAAGATTTTTTTGCTGGATAAAATCTACCAAAAGAGTGGAGCTTAAATTTATAATCGATTTTTTGGTATAATTTTTTTGGAAGCTTGAAAATTTCAGATCTGGAATATTGGACTGATTCATTTCTTTTGCTAGCAAAAATCCCACAGCAACACAGTTTTTAGGAATGGGTGTAGTTTTTTTTCCTCAGAAACTAGTGACGGTGAGGAGGGAGAAACTAGTTTTTTTTTCCACATTTCAATATTTATAAATTGTGTTTCTGGGTTTAATTTTCAAGAATTTGCTTCATAAAGATCCAAAATTTCATTCATTTTTTGTTTTCTATGTTTAGATTTTTTTTAGTTTTTTGGGTTTTGTTTAAGGAATGAAAATTTTTAGATTTAGATTTAGATTTTTGATTTTCTGAAATTTTTCTATGAAGATGATAAAGCTCTACAAGAAGAAGATGAAGAAAATTGATGGTGATGAACACGAAGAAGAAGAAAAAGAAGAAGAGAGGACAAAATGAAGAAAAGTGAAGGTGATGTGGGTGTTAAATTTGATACTGACAGACCATGTTAAAAATATGCTCTTTAGTTAATCTAATGGTCAAAAACAAATTGACCTATATGGTGCACAAATTTGTGCATGGTGCACAAATTTAAGATTTGTGCATGCTAAATGCCACCAAAGATATATATGTGGGGTAAGGTTTGGGCACAATAGTTCACAATCGTTTAAGTGTATGTTTGGTTTCAATTCTGGAGCATCCAGAATTGATTCTGGACGTGTAGAATTGATTCTGACTTGTTTGGTTTCTCAAAAGTAGAATTGATTCTACCTCCAGAATTGATTCTACTTGAAGCTAGAAATCGTAGCTTCTGATTCTAGAATTGATTTTTACACTCAAATTTTTTGTTCAACTCACTTTTTCATGAATATATCCAAACATAAACCACTTCAGCTTAAAATCAATTTTGGCCAGAATCAATTTTACAGAATCAATTCTGCCAAAATCAATTCTCTCCGCCGCAGAACCAAACACACGCTAAGATGTTATATGGATAGAAGGACTTTGATTAATTGTGCTATAACTTGTCACATTAAAAATGTATGGTGAGGGAGAGATGCATCGAGGGGTGTATGATCAAGGTATATCTGAATGGAGAGATGGACGTATTAATATTAATTCAATTTAATAAGAATTTGTAATTGTCCTTCGGTCGCTTGATTCTTCATTTAAACGACCACGATAACTCCAATCAGTTATGGAAGAATATGTTAGTTCTTCTAAATCACCAGCAAAAAACAACAATTTCAACATCTCAAACGACCAAATTTCTCCAAATCAACAATGGAAGAATACGATAATTCTTTCCGAATCATCTACAAACAACAACAACAACAACTGCAACATCTCATACTATCAAATTTCCCAAAATCCAACCCTCAAAGTCTCCATTATCTTCATCGTGAAGAAAATCCAGGATCGATCCTCATAACACATCCATTGAATGATAACAATTATTACATTGGAGTAAATGCATGAAAAGAGTGTTTTATTCCAGAAATAAGATCTCCTTCGCCAATCATTCGCTACCTCGACCACCTCTTCTAATCAAAATTTTGCGCTATGGGATCGCTACAATAACATAGTACTATCATGGATAACAAGAACCCTATTACCACATATTGCTCATAGTACAATTTAATTTGATAACACTTTTGAGTTGTGGCTCGATTTGTAAGATCGCTATACAGAAGATAATCACTTGCGTTTTTCATAGTTGCTCAAGGATCTACACTCAATCAAACATGGTGATTGGTCACTATCTAATTACTTTACTAATCTTAAAATTCTTTTGGATAAATTAGTCTCTTAGGCCTAGGGACAAATCCATAAATTTCAACAAGTGGGGCTAATGTCATCTATCATAAAATTTTAACTTGATCACATTTTTCATCCTCTGTTTTCATCCGCTAACAAAATTAGTCCCACTTTAAAATCCGCCAGTTTTGATCATTTTCTCAACCTTTTGAACTAAAAACAGTGATGTGATATGTCATGCATGTCATTTAAAACATACCACAATATAATTTTCCAGTCTAAAGTATGAAAGAGATAAGGGGAGAGAAGTAATTAAAGAGTATCCAAATACTTCCACTTTACTAATATAACTAGCAGGACACCCGTGCGGCGCACGGGAGTCGCGGCGTTGCCGCTTCTCACTTGGTAAGATGAAAAGGATATAATATTTGGTAAAAAAAATAGAAAAAGAACAATGGTAAAACCATCACAAAAAAACTTTAGGTCTCCGTATTAATTTAGGAATATAAATATAGATAATGTAGAAATTATGAAGAAAAAAAATAGGCTACCTTATTAATATATTAGTAAAAACATAGGTGTTGAAAAATCACAAAAAAAACTTATGTCCATGTATTAATATATGAGTATAAATATAGTCCCGTAAAAATTATTAAAAAATAGGCAATCATATTAAAATGTTAGTGAAAATATAGGATAGGTCTCGCCACAGTCATCAAAATAATTAGGTCATCGTATTAAATATGAGTATAACCAGAAAAATTGTAAAAAAAATAGACAACTTAATTTTTATTTTATTTTTGTTTCAAACAACTTAATTAATATATAATTAAAAGTATAAGTCCCGTAGAAACCACACAAACAAAAAAGTTTCCATATTAATATATGAGTTTAAATATAGGTCCCGCAGATGTTATAAAAGAATGGACAAACTTATTAATATGAGTAAAACACATAGGTCCCCATGTACAAAAAAAAAACACATAGGTCCCCAGAAATCACACAAAAGATTAGGATCTCGTATTAATATATAATTATAAATATAGGTCTAAAAAAAATAGTAAAAAATTGAAAACTTCACTTGATAACATAAAATAGTAATTTATTGGGAAGTAGATTAAAAGATTAAAAAAATAGAAAGATATAATATTTGGTAAAAAAATAGAAAAAGAACAATGTATCCTAACCTTTCCGGATCAAAGAAGATTGTTTTCTAATTAAGTGGGTTTTGAGTGTTGACGATGGAGAAATTGAAGATGACAACGACGATGATTTAGAACTTGACATTCCATCAGATTTATTGGTTCCAAATTCAGGTGATCCTCTTGCTGCTATCGTTGAAAGCACATATCCCCAACTTTTACAAAACATGAACGATATAACGTATTTCAAAAATAGAGCTATACTAGCTCCTAAAAATTCAATAATCGACGCAATAAATGATTATATGTTGGATTTAATTCCTGGTGAAGAAAAAACATATTTTAGTTATGATACTCCGCTCACACAAAATGTAGACGGTCAAAAAGTGGATTGATATTCATACTTCTGAATTTTTGAACACGATTTCTACGTCGGGACTGTCAAATCACAAGTTGAGACTTAAAGTTGGAGTTCCAGTTATGCTATTAAGGAATTTGAATCAAAAATTAGGATTATGCAATGGAACAAGACTTATTATTATGAGATTGGAAAAACGCGCTCTTGAAGGAAAAATTATTTCAGGAAGTAATATTGGTGATCAGGTTTTCATACCTAGATTTTCTCTCACACCATCTGACGTGAGAATTCCTTTTAAATTTCAACGGAGACAATTTCCTATAATGATTTATTTTGAGAACTATTAATAAGAGTCAGAGACAATCTTTAAAGCATGTTGGGATATATCTTCCGTCGTCAGTGTTTTCACATGGTCCGTTGTATCTTGCAATTTCAAGAGTTACGTCTAGAAAAGGATTAAAAATATTGATCATCGATGACGACGGTGAAGATACGACTAAGACTTTGAATGTGGTGTATAAGGAAGTTTTCCGTAATATAACGTAATTTTCTTTGTATGAATATTTATCCAAAATTATTGTTGAACTATCGTTTAATGTTACTCAACTTTTTTCATATACCTTACATTATTGGAACTATCTTATCTTATTTAATCATTATATATCTTACAGCTAATCAGACCCGTGCACCGCATGGGTCGATGTTCTAGTTAATTTAGGAATATAAATATAGATAATGTAGAAATTATGAAGAAAAAAAATAGGCTACCTTATTAATATATTAGTAAAAACATAGGTGTTGAAAAATCACAAAAAAAACTTATGTCCATGTATCAATATATGAGTATAAATATAGTCCCGTAAAAATTATTAAAAAATAGGCAATCATATTAAAATGTTAGTGAAAATATAGGATAGGTCTCGCCACAGTCATCAAAATAATTAGGTCATCGTATTAAATATGAGTATAACCAGAAAAATTGTAAAAAAAATAGACAACTTAATTTTTATTTTATTTTTGTTTCAAACAACTTAATTAATATATAATTAAAAGTATAAGTCCCGTAGAAACCACACAAACAAAAAAGTTTCCATATTAATATATGAGTTTAAATATAGGTCCCGCAGATGTTATAAAAGAATGGACAAACTTATTAATATGAGTAAAACACATAGGTCCCCATGTACCAAAAAAAAACACATAGGTCCCCAGAAATCACACAAAAGATTAGGATCTCGTATTAATATATAATTATAAATATAGGTCTAAAAAAAATAGTAAAAAATTGAAAACTTCACTTGATAACATAAAATAGTAATTTATTGGGAAGTAGATTAAAAGATTAAAAAAATAGAAAGATATAATATTTGGTAAAAAAATAGAAAAAGAACAATGGTAAAACTATCACAAAAAAACCTTATGTCTCCGTATTAATATTTGAATATAATTATAAATGATAATGTAGAAATTATGGAAAAATAGGTTACCTTATTAATATATTAGTAAAAACACAGGCCTTGTAAAAACCACCAAAAAATTAGGTCTCTGTATTAAATATATGAGTATAAATATATCCTTTTAAAATTATTAAAAATAGGTAACCTTGTTAATATGTTAGTGAAAATATAGGTCTCACAAAAATCATCAAAATAATTAGGTCACCGTATTAAATATGAGTATAACCCGTAAAATTGTAAAACAAAATAGGCAACTTAATTAATATATAAATAAAAGTATAAGCCCCGTATAAATCACAAAAAAAAGTTTCCATATTAATATATGAGTATTTTATAGGTTCCGTATATGTTATAAAAGAACAGACAAACGTATTAATCGTATTAATATGAGTAAAAAACATAGGTCCCGCATAAACCACATAGAAGATCAGGTTATCGTATATTAATATATGAGTATAAATTTAAGTTCACAAAAAAATTGTTAAAAACTGTAAATTTTATTAATAAGAGTAAAAACATAGGCCCTGCGTACGTGTATGATATAAACTGTTGTTGTTTTGTTTGGCACACCTTGTGTCAATCAGGACTCATTATTAATAATAAAATTCATTTTAGTTTGTTAAAAAAAAAAACACAGGCACCGCAGAAATCACACAAAAGATTATATCATTCTGTTAATGTATGAGTATAAATATATGTCAAGAATGAGCAACCTTATTAATATATTAAAAAAAATATGGCTCGTAAAAATGAACAAAATAATTAGGTCCTTGTATTAATATTTGATCTAGTATAACCTGTAAAATTATAAAAAAATAAACAACTTTATTAATATATGATTAAAATTATAAGTCTCGTACAAATAAAAAAAAAAGGTTATCTTATTAATTGATGAATATAAATATATATATATATTTTTTTTTTAGATAAAGGCTAGTGTAGTGCAAAGGCATCAGTTGTAGAAACTTGACATCCCAACTATGTTGGCACCCCAAGCACCACCAATCATTTGCAGCACCACACATAAAAATTTATTGAAACAAAGCAATTGAACATTGGGGGGACTAGGCCAAAACCCAAGAAAAACAATCAATTGAATCTATAAGAAGGCAAAGCTGTCCTATTGCGAAAAAAGTCATCACCAATAAAACTAGGAACATTATCCCACCAGTGATCTTCCCGAGACGTTAAACTAAAATTTGCAAGCTTATCAGCACAACAATTTCCTTCCCTAAAAATATGAGAAATTCTAAAGTTCATAAGGGAGCAAAAATAGATACAATTATACCAACGATTTCTAAGCTTCCAAGGAATTATATGATGATTATTGAAGGCATCCACTACTAGTTTAGAGTCGCATTCCAGCCAAAAATTATGCCAATGATTTTGATGAGCAATTTCAATAGCATGCATAGCTGCAATTGCTTCAGCAAGGAGAGAAGATTGAATACCCAGATACAAGCTAAAGCAACCTTTGATTCCTCCACTTGAGTCACGAAAAATACCACCAGCTGAGGCATACCCCGGAGAACCTCTCGCTGCACCATCAGTGTTTGCCTTTATCCAACCAGTCGGAGGAAAAGACCAAATAACCTCTTGTATCTTCGGAGCGGGACCAGCATGACTCACAATATTAAACTCTTTTAAAGCTTGAAAGTCAGTAATACAGTTGGACATAATACCCTTAGACATGTTTCCGGCCATTTGAACTGAAGCAGAAATAGAAGAGCAAGATTGATGGAAGGGAACAATTACGTTATGAAAACGGACCTGATTGCGAGCAAACCATATAGCATTTAGAGAGAAAATAATGGAGGCTAAAGCAATGTCTCTAATTTGAGTACTGGAAGAAGAATGAACAATTTGAAGTAGGCCAATAAAAGAGGTCAGATTGATATGTCTATGAAGCTTAGAGGACAGCCAGGACCAAAGTCTAGCAGCAAAAGAACAATGAAGAAACAAATGAGGCGAAGTTTCGACTGCCAGACCACATAAACTACATTTAGAAACCATAAAGCAACCTCTCTTTTGTAAGTTTTCATCTGTTGGAAGCTTATTATGGAGCAGTCTCCAAAACAAGAAAGACTTGGAAGGAGGAATGAAAGATTTCCAAATTAGTTTTCCCCAAGAAACTGAATGAGTGGTATCAGTGAAATAGGCAAAAGCATCTTTGAAGGTTAGTTCACCATCATTTGTTCCAGACCAAATGAGTTTGTCAGGGAAGGGAATAATAGGTAACACCAACTTTTTGATATCCTCAATCAGATTAGGATGAATAAGAGAAATGAATTGTGGAATAGACCAGTTAAGCTCATGCAAGTATTCACTTACTTTAGATGAAAGTAAATGGCTGACATTGGGAGGAATCTGAATAATATCGGCTATGGACGAGTCTTGAAGCCATTTGTCAGTCCAAAAGTTTATCCGAGAGCCATCTCCAAGAAGCCAGAAGCTATGCTCCCTAACAGATGTAATGTGATTCTTCACACCACTCCAAATAGAGGAAGATATATGATAACGAATAGGATGACCATTACGAATACATCTAGCTCTCACAATTTGAGCCCAATCAGCATCAGAAGAAACACAATTCCAGCATAATCTTAACATTGCAGCTTTGTTAATAAGCTTCAAAGGTCTCAGACCTAATCCTCCTTCATCAAAAGGAGTACATATAGTTTTCCAAGCAACAGTAACCATTTTTCTATTGTTAATATCACCAGACCACACAAAATTCTTTATCCAAATATCAAGCTGCTTTAATAAGGAAATTGGCCAAGGATAAACTTGAAAGCTATAAAGGAGCATGCTATTTATAATAGATTTCACAAGTTGCACTCTCCCCATGATGGATAAAAGAGAACCTTTCCAACTAGAGAGCTTAGACTTAATTCTGTCAGCAATGGGTTGTAAATGATGCACCTTAGGCTTACCTTGAAATAAAGGAACACCCAAATAAGTGAAAGGAATTTGGCCCGGACTAAAACCGAGGATATTAGAGATGGCGGCGACTTTGCTACTATGAATTGATCCTACGAAAAATTTGCATTTGGATATACTCAATTGTTGACCCGAAGCCTCACCATAACAATGGAACAACAACATAAGAGTTTGAAGGGAGCTCTTGTTGCCTTTACAAAACACCATTATATCATCTGCATACAAGGTATGAGTAGGAGGAATGCAACCTCTAGGACCTGCCATAGGAGTAATTCTACCAGCGTCGACTAAAGAAGAGATGGACCTGCTCAGCACATCTTCAGCTAAGCAAAAAAGAATAGGGGAGAGAGGGTCTCCTTGACGAACCCCTCTCTTGCATTTGAAATAACCAACTGATTTGCCATTAACCAAAAAGGAAAGATTAGCAGATTTAAGAATAGTGTTCACCCAAGCACCGAAAGTTGAACTAAAACCAAATGCAGATAAACAATTAGTCAAGAAATTCCAATCTAAGGTATCAAATGCCTTTTTTATATCAAATTTAAGAGCCATATTACCACCATAAGTTTTCTTCCCCAACAAATTAATTGCTTCTGAAGCAGAAAAGATGCAATCAGTAATGTGCCTGCCTTGAATAAAGCCTCTTTGTTGTGGAGAAATGATTTTAGGAGCAATTCTTGATAATCTATCAGATAACACCTTGGTGATAATTTTAAATTGAAAATTGGCAAGAGCTATAGGCCTGTAGTCTTCGATCCTGTCTGCCTCTTTAAACTTTGGAACAAGACAAACTAAATTGGAGTTAAGCCCAGGCATAATCCAATTGGAATGAAAGAATTGTACAACTGAATTATATACATCTGTAGCAATAATGTTCCAAAATGATTGATAAAAAGATCCACCAAATCCATCAGGACCTGGAGCTCCAGAACCATTCATCGAAAACACAGCTGTTTTGACCTCCTCCATAGTGGGAATTTTAGTAAGCATCATATTATCCTCATCAGTGACAATTTTGGGAATAACTTTAGCAATCAAACCATTATCCACACAGTTGTTAGAAATAGCATATAAGTTAGTATAATAATTAATAACATGATTTTCAATTTCCAACGGATCATCGATCACCATATCACCTGATCTCAGAATAGACATTTGCTTTGAAGCATACTTAATCTTAGCCATCCTATGGAAAAAAGCAGTGTTTCTATCACCATAAGTAAACCAATTAATAGAGGACTTTTGCTTCCAAAAAGATTCCTCAAATTGTAAGGCCTGTTGCAAATTAGATTGAGCCCCAATTTCGATATTATGCAAATCATCAGAGTAGCCTTCCAAGGAGATTTGTTGTTGGATAGCCTCAACTTCCTTCATACAAGAATCCACTCTAGCTTTGACATTACCAAAAGTGTGAATATTCCAAGACTTGAAAGCAGCTTTAAGAGATTTAAGCTTTTGGGCAAGAATATACATAGGACAACCATTGACCGGATTAGACCAAACTTCATTAACTAGTCTTGAGCAGTCAGGATGATCAGCCCACATTGTGAAATATTTAAAAGAGGACGGAAAATTACTGTTTCGGTTTTGTAAGACCAATAATAGAGGGTAGTGATCTGATTGATCTCTAGGGAGAGTGCAACATGCAATTGAGCTCCAATTAAGAAAAGTGTCAGCATTAGCTAAGGCTCTATCAAGCCTTTCCTCGGTATGAGCCGAGCCAAGTCTGCCATTGGACCAAGTGTAGGCAACACCCCTGGTGGGGATGTGAGATAAAGAACTAGAGTCAGTCCAAGCAGAGAAATCTTCACAAGAGATGCGACAAGGAGCGCTCCCACCTCTTTTTTCATGGGATCCTAAAATAGCATTAAAATCACCTAAGATAACCCAAGCACCAGGATTAGAAAGCAACAAATTATTAAGATCCTTCCACATATTCCTCCTAATAATATAGGAGGTGGAGGCATAGACCGCTGCAATGTAGACAACGTTGGAACCAATGTGAACTTGAAAAGCACAGAATTGAGATGTTGAAGCAACCAAAGTCGGAGAGCAATTGTTGGAACAAAGGCACCAGAGGGAAGGCTTATTACTGACATTAAAACCGATAGATTTTAAATTTAAGTTATTCCAAACAGAAGGATGAATCTTCTCAAACTGAATCTTAGGCTCAGCAATGAACACAAAATCTGGTTTATGTGAAACACACAACTTTTTAAGGTAAAGTCTTGTATCAACATTGCCAAGACCTCTAATATTCCAATAGAAAAACTTCATTGAGAATTAGATTTATGGACACCCTTATCATGAGTGTTATGATCAACTGGCTTGGCTACTTGAAGCTTGGGTTTTCTACCTTTTCTATGAGTCACAAGAGTGTAACCTCTTTCATTGTCTTCAATGCCATCTTCTTTTTCATCCCCCCAGAGTTGTTTAACTATGTTAATATCTTGTTGAACATTCTCACTTAAATCTGCACTAGCCTTAGTTGGTATAATAATGACATTAGGAGTATCCTTCAAGGTGTTAAGAACACCACGGTTAGGAGACAAATGTTGTTGTATGTCATCAACAAGAGTATCCTCAGAGTTTTTGCCTTCTCCTTCGTCTACCTCTATAATGCTTTTAGAGAAATCCTGCTCATAAGAGATTTCATGTTCATGTTCTTTTGGGTCCGAATCAGGCACCCTTGAATGGTGTTCAACAACATCATCCTTCTTGCAACCACTTGGCTCAGCTTGATGATTAGTAACAGGTTCAACATATACCAACCCTTCATTCCTTTTGTCTTTAGAAGACCTGGAAACATCTTTGGATGGCTTATGTTGATTAGTGTGTTTCAGTGTCGAATGTTGTTCATCTTGTTTTTTACTTTTACACTGATTGTGAAGGTGACCAATAGTTTTACAGCAAGTGCAGAATGCCGGGAGTGCCTCATAATCAATTCCAACATAAAAAGCAAATCCTTCCCTCTCCACCATTAAGGTATTCAAAAAATTCCCTGCCAAATCAACATCAACAAGGACTCTTGCATAATGACCATATGTTTTCAATTTGGTGTTTTGATCAAGAGAGATAGGTGTACCAACAACAGAGGCAATTTCAAATAAGATTCGAGGGCGCCAATATTCTAAAGGAAGATCATAGATACGAATCCACGTTTGAGTATGAGTTTGATTTTGAAGATTAGGATTAAAATCTTTAACCCATTTAGAAAGTCTAAAAACACCAGGATTAAGGTTCCACGTACCTACAGTCCATACACTGCGCAAATCATCTTGGGAAGCAAAGCTTAGATTGAAGTATCCTCTGCCCAGTGGTGTTAAATTCCAAGCACCTAAGGGTTTCCAGAGTTTGGCCAACGTTGTTCTCAAGGCTTCAGTCGAACATGGTTTGGAACCTTTAGGAAGTATCAACCTACCATGAAGGTTATTCTTGAATTCATCAATTCCAAGCTGATACTCTTTCTCAGTAATCTTAATTGAAACAGCATCCCCTTTAATGGAGGTTTTAGGAAACGGATTTTCTGGAACAACAACAGAATTTGAGAGGGCTTGAGCAAACGACTTCTTCTGATAAGAAGGTTGAGTTGGAGATTCAGGTACGGATTTTGGAGGAGAATCAATGGTCTCAAGGAATCGCCACGGGCAGATCGACGGCGGCGGCGTGGATCCGGCCATGGGTTCGGTTAGACGGCGGCGTTTTCAGAGGTTCCACACGTTTTCACCAAGACCAATTGAGTTGATTTGTAGTGGCAAGAGGTGAGATGGTTTCCTGTGTTGCAGTGGCGGCGGCGTTCAAATATAAATATATATAGTCCTACATAAATTATTAAAGAATATGAAATCTTATTAATAAGAGGAAAAACATATGCCACTTTTTGCTTTTTCATAGCCGCCCCACAACAACAACATAGTAAACCCTACTTTTTGCTTTTTATTCTTGTTCATCTTTCAATGAGGGGTGATTTTGGATCAATTTTGATCTAAAATCACCCCTTTTTTATTGTTTTATATATATTTTTTTATTTAAATAAGTGATTTTTCACACATTCTTATGTTTCATTTGAGTTTTCTTTTGTTGTTCTTGTCTGATGTTGTTTTAATCCCGTCTTAGTGCAGAGTTTTTTAGTCTTGAGTTCGCGTCTTGGTACGGTGTCCGGTTTAATTCCGTTGTAGTACAATGTTTGTTTTGTTCAGATTTGCAGATTTGCTCCGATTCAGATTCAGTGCAGATTCACACGTACTCTACTTACTTGAATAAATGAATATTGTTTGTTGTTAGTCTAAAAAAAAAAGAAAAACATAGGTCCCGTAGAATTCACACGAAAGATTATGTCCCCATATTAATATATGACTATAACTTGTAAAATTATATAAAAAAGTAAACAACTTTACTAATATATGAGTAAAAATACAAGACCCGTAGATATATCCAAAAAAATTAGGTTCCCGTATTAATTTGAATATAACCCGTAAAATTATTTTAAAAAAATAGGCAACATAATATTTTAGTCCTTTTTTTTCTCCAATAATTTTCTTCCGCATAGAAAAATCTCATAAGAATGAAAGTCATATCTTTCTTATTATATCTTTCTTGTGTGATTTGTTTATGGTTTTGTTTCTCTGACTCTTTATAAACTTTTGTAGTCTACCTCGGTACGTCTTGTGTTGGGGAGGTTTTCTATGTTAATATATCTCATTTTGGTTTGTTAAAAAAAATATTAGTCCTTATATCAAAAACAAAAAATCTTTAAAAAAAAAACTTCTAAAAAATGTCATTTATTTTTCAACTATTTTCAACTTTGTATTTAATTTTTACTGTTTTTTTTTTTAAACTAAATGTATTATTCACGCGCAACTGTAGAGAATAATTCTCTTGAGGTAACTGACAATTTTTATTATTTTTGTCTCACCATTTTTTTACTGGAGTTTTTCAGTTTTTCTCCCACCATATTCTTGTATTAAATTAATTAAATTTATTGAGTTGAACTACAAATTGAAAATTAACTTAATTAAATATTGGATTGAAGTCCATAAATCAAGTTAAGTGAATCTAAAATAACGAAACATAAACAATAAATGATAAAATTACACTAAAGAAAGGGTTGAACTTAAATAAAATATCATAAATAAATGGAAACAACACCATGTACCTCTATATTGTAAAAAAAAAACCATACATTTGTTGTCTTATTTGGTATAATGCACTTATGACGTTGAAATAAAGAATTTCATTGAATCTCTCCTTTTATTTGTACATGAATTTTACTCTCTTATTATAAAAAAGAAAAAATAAATAAACACTTCCCCTTTCTTCTTTTAACTTAACTCATGTTGATTATATGTTGGTTCCAAAAATATAACAAATTAATTCATATGGCTTAGTGGTAAATCTAATAAGAATTGTAAGTAAAAGGTTAAGGGTTCGATTTCTACTAAGAAATTTTTTAGCATTTTTCTACTAACGTTTTTTAATAAAGACACAAAATAACCCTGAATTGATTATGTGTCAAAAAATGAAAAAGGGGTAAATTAGGAATTTCATAGGTACTTTCTTTTCTTATATAGTAGATAAATGTAGTAGTATATATAATATAATAATTTTTTTTGAATGTAGTATATATAATATTACTTTTATACTTTTTAAAAGGGTCGAATGATAACTACAAATCTACAATGATGTTAGAATCCAAATCGTATGGACCCATTGTCATCTTTAACTATCACCATTGAAACTCAATTCATCTAAAATTTTCAGTCACGATGGATGGTGAAAGATCTCTCTTATTTGTAAATTACACATTAAACAATCAATTATATTGTACAAGTGACCTTGCTTGGGTGTACCATGACCCATCTATTTTTTTCTTCATAAGAAAAAAGGATTTACTAGTACTTGGTGAAAAGCAAGAAAAAAATTGGAAGTGAGTCGCACTACATGAGAATTGAATCATCTCCAATCATATGATTTATGGTCTGCTCAAATATCAGACATTGATTTATTTTAAGGGAAATTTTATTTGGACAACATTTAAGTTGTCGGACACCGTATAATAGTACGGTCCACCAACTTTTTATTTTATTTTTGCCTTCATCTGCATGAAAGCTATAAGTTAGCTTTGGTGGGATACGACGTGCATACCAGACAACAATTCCAGCTTGTCCAGTTAACAACGCTCTTATTCTAATGTGGAGGTTATCAATAGATATTATGGATGAATAGTTCATAAGGTTTGAGTCGTCTCCACCCATTACGGGATAGGTTCCTCTTCCATGGAACTTTTACTGGATTGTATCCGGTGTATATATCCCAACCCTCAATGCTTTTTTTTTAACAATTGGAATTATCCGGTGTATATCACAACTCCTATTATATAGGGATGACATTTCACCGAAAGGAAATGTCACGAGAGAGGATCTCCTCCCACCCATTACTGTTTGATTTCAACATTTGATTTTCATTAAATGTTAACGATTGACATCATCATAGTATAATTAATGTACAGCTCAGATCAGTGCAAGACAAAAAACACGAGGAGAACTGCGGGGAGACAAACCTAATAGATGTTGATACGTTTACAAGTCATGCAAAGCACGGACGGTCGAGATATGTAATTGACTAACATCCGACGGTGATAATTGCCCCATTTCGCGCTCTCGCATACATACGAATATCCCAACTCAAACTCGTTTCTCTTCTATGCGTGTTTTTGTGCCTGCGCTGCGTTATAACAAAACTCACAGTGATCATCATCTTCTGAAAACCAATCGCCTCATTTTTCTTCAATCATCGATTTACCATCCAGCACACTCTCAGGTAAATTCCCGATTCAATCTCTTCACACCAAATCCAACAACCTTAATCGCTTTTTTTTTTTTATACTTATTTTCACTAACGAAAGTAATTAACTGATTCAATTCCCCGTTTTTTCACTGCGATTAGGGTTTTTTCATTTTCACTTCCAATCACAAAATGTTCACTCGTAGCCGACGTTTTCCTTCTTCTGATGCATCATCCTCCGAGAAGAAGAAATCATCCGTTTCAGATAATCCAGTTTCAAGCAAAAATGTCATCAATGCCGTCAAAACTCGCTTGACGAAGAAACGTCCTGCTCTTGCCGACGTAACCAATAGCAGAAATGCCTCTATCGGTAAATCCTCCTCCGTTGGTGCTTCATCCAAGCCCATGGTAATGTTATAATCATTCACTATTTTACTATTCTATTAAGCTTTCCGATTTGTTTTTCGTCGCTTATTGTTTGATTCGAGTTTGTGTTTGGTTTGTTCCTGTTGTGATTGGTGTTCAGGCAACATTGGTTATTTGATTAATTAGTTTGGTCCTTTTTATTAATATGGAACAATTTTGGTGAATTCGCATAGGAATAATCAATGACTATTATAATTATGATAGAATCGGGTTTGACTAATGAATTCTGTTGCATAATCAATACTCATAATACTCCTTATTATAAGAAAAAATTTACCTTTTAGATTTATTGAATGATCGATGTATCTGATCCATGATTTAGACTTGATACATCCATCTTTCAATCAACGTAGAAAACAATTTTTCCTTATAATAAGGACTAGAGGGAGTAACGGAAATATATCATGAAGTTGTGTTGACGACGCATGAGAATGACATAATAACATGCATGGTTTAGTTTAGCATATAGTGAGGTAATGAGGTTCACCTTTTTGAGGATTATTTTATCAAAAACATTAGGTCCCACCACATGTGGAACTTTTGCACATAAAGTTAAACTATATAAAACAATAAGAGTTTGGTTTTTAGTGGGAAAGTGTATGTATATATAATAAATTGTGTATGCATTGATTTGGGGTGTGTTCATATGTGTTTGACTTATGTACCTCGAAGGTTCCATGCACGTCCAAAACTACAAAGACAAAGAAGGATTCCGTTGCCAGTTCGCAGAAAAATGTTATGCCTGGGAACGTTTTGCAACCCTCGTTAAAGTCAAGTGGATTATTGCGTTCCAAAGAAGCATGTTCTACCAAAGCTAGTCAAACTAAGACTGGAGTTGAAGCTTTCGTTGCGCCAAGCAATGATGGTGCTGTTTGTCCTGATTTTAAGAACAAGGTCTGTGATCCGAAATGGATGGACATTTCTCCAAGTAATTCATTTAGTGGTTCTACTCCACTGGATGAGAGCATGTCAACCAACAATTCTTTGATGACTCCGGAGTTAGAATATATTCGCAATGATGATATTATATCGGCCAAATCAATTGAGAATAAAACATGCAGCATTCTCAATATTTCAGACTCTTCCAAAATGGCAGGTTTGTTTTATTAAAAGCTTAATCTTATACTTGACCTTTCTTCTTATGCTTTGGCTAATTTAGTTAATACTTTTTTCAATAATTATAATTTGTAATGTGGATCAATCATTCTGTTGCCCTTATATGATTTTAGGGAGAATACAGGATGTTGACACCATACTGAAGTCAAGAGCAAATGAGATTGTAGACATTGACTGCAATATCAAAGACCCACAGTTTTGTGCATCCATTGCCCATGAAATCTATGAAACTTTGCGTGCATCTGAGGTTTGTCATCTTCATTTATTTTAATGTTTTAGTCATCTGTTGTAATTGTCAAGGTGATAGCTAGCAGTGTAAGTTCCTGGTTCATATGGTGCTTTTATAGGTTTAGAAATTTATTGTTTGTGTTTGTTACCTTAAATTAACTAAATGCACTATTCGTCTTTGAGA
The DNA here is from genome assembly GCF_020283565.1 of Trifolium pratense. Classification (NCBI taxonomy): domain Eukaryota; kingdom Viridiplantae; phylum Streptophyta; class Magnoliopsida; order Fabales; family Fabaceae; genus Trifolium; species Trifolium pratense. The sequence continues at coordinate 55,848,040 of NC_060060.1, forward strand.
GTATGTTTGTGTTTATATACTCTATTCCACTTTATACCACCAATTTAAACACACAGTAGGCAATGAGGGTCAAACATGTGATACATTGGAATGTTGAATTGGACCCATTTATTGTAAAGTAATAGAGTAAATGTCAGTGATCTGATGACCCGAACTTCTTGAAGTAGCACATGCAAATTTATTCGGTGTACAATTGTAGAATGTTTTATTTTAAAAACATCTAATTTATCGGTTCAATCTATATTTGAACATTAAATTGAATTGCTTTGCCAACTAAGTTTGTCTATTTCATGTCTAAATGTTTATCAGAAAGATTTGGATTTGGAGTAATAATTGCAAGAGTCATATTCATGTCAAGAAGAATATTAATTATATAATTAGGGTGATATTCAAGTTGAATGCATCGTTTGTATTTTCCTCTTTTGTTTTGCCTTTCACAATTGTTTATCTCTTCGAATTTGGCTTTGACATATGATGAGTGCAAAATAGTTTATAAAATTAACAATTAAATCATGTTAAGACTTAAGAAACTTATTAATTTGATTTAGACATTTAGTCCCTCTTAAAGGGCTAGTGTCTTCTATTTTGACACAAGGTAAAAAGATAAATGACTAAATTGGCATGATATATAGCTTCTGGAAGTTCCAAATATAGGTTTATCTACCGGATCATTTCTGCAGTTATGCCTGTGGTTTAGAACTTAAACATGTATATAACCTTTCTCTCATATTTCTTTTTATCTTCTCTCTACTTCTTTTTCACCCTTTGCTTTGGTTTTCAGAAAAGTAAAATGCCATCTAAGAACTTCATGGAGAAGATACAGAAAGACATACATGCTGGCATGCGGGCAATGCTTATTGATTGGCTTGTGGAGGTAAACTATGGTGGGTAACGGTACTGCCAGGGTGATAAACTTATTCCAGGGGATTTGTTCTTCTCAATGTGCTACTTTTTGAGAACTTTATTTGTAATTTTTATTATATGTCTCATCATATACTCATATCCTTATAAGTGGAACTTTAGGTTTCATTAGAAAATTTATTTTGACTATTATTCTAATTACTTTGTTGTGTCAGTTATTGAGAGATTTAAATTCTCATGCTAGGAGAGGTAAAGATACCACAGCAATGGCAGTGGATACATTGATATTTGTATAGGATTCATTGAACTTGCTTTTTTTGTCTTTTTTCCTCATGATGGAACCAGAGAAGAGCCGTATCCTTCGTTGAGTTTCTTTTGAAATGTTTTTCACCTAATTTCTCTCTCTCTATTGTAGGTTGCCGAAGAGTACAGACTTCTACCTGATACACTATTTTTGGCAGTTAACTACCTTGATCGCTATCTTTCAGGCAAAGCAATGATCAGACAGCGGTTACAACTGCTTGGTGTTACCTGCATGATGATTGCTGCGTAGGTTCTTATCTATTAATTATTGTTTGTTAAGTAATATCTACTTAATTTGTTTCATTGGACAATGCTTGTTTCAATTACCCGTTTTCTTGTGTTTGTCCTGCATTTGTATATGTATTTCATAAGAGGTTATAAATTGTTTGAATTTGGCAGTAAATACGAGGAGATCTGTCCCCCCAAGGCGGAAGAGTTCTGTTATATAACTGATAATACGTATTCTAAGGAGGAGGTTTGGGTTTTGTTACTCATCTATTGATTGACTCATGACTGCAGTTTTGGATACCTTTTTATGGTTTTAGTCTCCTAAAACAATAGATTTGTGATATTATTGCAGTTGTTGGACATGGAGTCCTCTGTGCTGAATTTCTTGAAGTTTGAAATGACGGCTCCTACAACTAGATGTTTTTTGAGGTAATGAGTGATTTTCTTCATGTTATTGATAAGTGCAAGTTGGAGTAAATTGACATAGTATTGACTTGTGAACATACCAATGCAGACGCTTTGTTGTTGTTGTTGCCCAACACACATGTGAGGTATGTATTTCAATTGAGATTATTTTTTATTTCTCTTATTAGGATAATAATGACAATTTTTTATGTTTACCTTGTATTGTTTTCAGGTTCCATTGATGCAGTTGGAGTATTTGGCCGACTATCTAGCAGAGTTATCGCTTCTAGAGTATGACATGCTTAAGTATACACCGTCGTTAATAGCTGCTTCAGCCGCTTTCTTGGCTAAATATATACTACTTCCTAGGAAGAAACCTTGGGTACGTATTGCAAGAAACCTATTTTACCGAGGAATATTTTTCTTTTCATAGACACATATACTGATGTTGTGTGCAAATATGCATATGTTTGGGTATAGAACTCTATGCTGAGGCATTACACAGGTTATCAAGCATCAGAATTGCGTGAATGTGTTAAGGGATTGCATCTGTTGTACTGCAATGGCTATCAGAATTCACCTTCCTTTATTGCTATCAAAGAAAAATACAGTCAGCATAAGGTGAGAATACCTTGTTCTTGCTCTCTTCTGTATGGGTGTATTAAAATTGGGTGACTTAAAATCAGTCTATAATCACAATCTTTAGTTCTTGGCATTTTTCTGCATTTTGTTCATCAGTTTTGGAGTTCCTTCAACGCGGATTCTAATAATTTATTTTAAACAATTAAGGGCTAAATGGGCTTTATAAAGAAATGTGACTCTCCACCCATTTCATTGTGTGCTTACCCCCCCTTCTGCGCAAAAAAGAAGATACTAGATAACGTAAGACTTTGCTTGTTCCGAGCAGTCTTGTTAACCATTGATTAAGTGATAATCATATTAAGAATTGATAGAAATTTATTTTATTGCACTAATCATTTGCATTCTATTTAAAATATTTTCTCACTGGTTAGAAGGTAAATCAAATGGAGGATAGTGTAGTAATTAGAAAAACCATCTAGGAATATCTATCTATAGAGTATAGATATGATTCAAGATAAAAAAAATCATAATTCAATACACATGATAGTTGAGGGCGGGAACTGTTCAGTAAACAGAAAAAGGTTTGGATTTTGTGGGATTTGTAAAGCCAGAAACTAACTTCACGTAATTAAGGTTGCAATGCATGCAAATCAGTGGGGTATGAGTATCGGGGATTAGATTGAAAGGTGTAAAGGGGTTGCTCATTTAGAAACTATATTATTCTACTTGGTTATAATTTATAGTCAGCAATTACTAGTACCGTTCACATAAAAACTGGATTTTGTTTCTTGGGTTTCTATTAGAATTTCAGTCATCTATGCCATCTATTTATGGCTGCATATGGCTTGAACATCTGGCTCTTATTGCATATGTCTGCATGGATGTCTTAGCATTTTTTTAGTTTTCAACAAACTGGCCGCTTGTGTTTGGGATTAATGTTCTTGTTTATTATTAAACACTTCTGTTATCATGTTATGCCTGTTCATCTTTATCACCACTTACATGTTACTAATTGATTTAATATCGTTTCATGTTAATATATGGATTCAGTTCAAGTTTGTGGCGAAGAAGTATTGTTCTCCATCAATACCAGTAGAAGTATTTCACAACTGAACCTATATACTATTACAAGAAAGGCTAGCAAAAACACTTAGTTGGAGATTTTTGAACACAATCTTTGTGATAGACATATTTTCCAAAAAGTGATATATTCCCCAGACAACTAAATTGACTTTTTTTGAGAATAAGGGGGGTCACAGTGTGTTTAAAATGTATCAAAAAGTGTTACTACTATATTCAATACTTGGGGTGTCTTGTAGTCAAAATAAAAATAAATAAAAATACTTGAGGTGTCTGCTGTGGAAGTTCTGGATCATTGGGAGCAAATGGATTTAATGTTGGTTGTAAAATTTTGCCTATGCCAATTTTGTGGCAATCATTTTGATTTTCAAGGTACTGTACCATGTCCATTTAGACACACATTCATTCTTTAGTCTATGTATAGGAACTCCTTCTAGCAGATCTTGTTGAATAAATACTAAATTTATCAGTTGAAATTCTGTCTAAACCAAATCATAATCATTCTATTTTTTATTTCTTTCCATTGAACCTTCTTTTATCCTTCATTTTCTCTCCTGATTCATGCGAGTTAGTTATTATCCTATGAAATATGCAAGTGTTCCTTTTTTTGTTTTTGTCATGTTATTGATAATTAATCTCTGACAAATGTCAATGAACCCAAATGGCAAGACCATCTTTAGTGAAGTCTTAGTCTGGTCACAATTATGCATTTGTCTTCCAGAAGACTTTACATAATGTTGGTTTTCATTTTTATGTTTTACTTGCAAAATACATGCGCATCGGCGCATCGGTGCAAGTATGCGAGTTTCTATTTGATAAAAATGTCGATATTATAATAACTAGTCGTGCACAATACATGACACTTTTTTTTCTTTTTAGATATTTAAGGGGCACAGTGGCTTGAAAAATATTTCCCTCCCCATTTCCCATCATAGGGTGTTTTTTTTTTCTCCATTACGGGGATGATTTGTCTTGATCTTGCATATGACATTTTTATTTTTTTCATTCTAGACCAATTTGTACTATGACCAATTTAATAACTAAATAAATTATTTAAATTGTAAAAAGTATTGTGGTAGTGTTTATGTTAATTTAATTTACTTTTTCAAAATAATAAAAAATATTATCCTCCAACATGATTTACTATTATTTTTCATACATTGTATTACTAATTGAAGAAAATATTCAACTCATTTATTTTTTGAATTAATTTTAGTAGTATACTCCTGCATACACACACGGTCGTGCGGTTGACCGTGCGTTGTGGCGCGCTAATTTGAATAATGTATTTTGATATTGCTAATTTGAAGTATCATAAAATTGAGTTGACACATATAAATCTACTTTTTGTTTTTGTTGACAAAAACATATAAATCCACTTAAATATTATAATTGTTTTTTGTCCAGTAGTCTAATGAGTATAAATTTCATCTTAAAAATGAATAAATTGAATATTCAAAGTTCGAACCCCGACTACTAAATAATATATGCGATATATCTACTAACTGAACTAAAATCACATAACTAACAAAATTTCAAACATAATCCCCTAAATCACGAAGACTAATTTCTGCAATGACAAAACAAAACATTTTTGGAATGTGACTCACACACTAAACTCTAAGCTATTCAATTATTCAATGCACCCCAGCTGTTTATATAATGACAAAATATAACAACATTTTTCATGTAAAAAAAAAATACAAATATTTTCTTCCCTGAAATACTACTAAAGTCTTAATAGTCTTAATACTAATTTAATTTTTTAATTTAAGTTAATCCCTCTCGCATCTCCATACACAAATTTGAATTCTGCAGAAAATTTAAATTTAAATTAGAAATTAGAAAATAGACAACTAGGCAAAAAATATGGTTGGGAATTGGGATTCCCTTCTTCTCTTCCTCACACAGTAAACGACAACATATTCAGTGACCGTTTGTTTTCAAATTCAAATTCAAAATCCATAGCTCCTTTCTTCCAAATCCCTCAACTGCAGGGTACTACTCTTAAATGGGCCCCACTCCGCTCCTAACCAATACCGAAAACCTTAATCAACGGCCCAGATTCTCTCTCATTTTAAACCTTCCCTTTTCCCCGCCTCAAAAGCACAATTCCTTCATAAATAATCAAAATTTATTGCACTCACACAATACACACTCTCACTCTCTTTTTCTTTCTTCTTTCTCTCTTTTCACTCAAAAAGTTTCAATTTCAAAGTAACGCTCTGATTCTGAAACCATATTGCAGAGTTCAAATCTCTGTTCTTGATTCTTTCTTTGACCTAAAACAAGTTCAATTTTTGAAAATGTCTAGTCATAATACTAATAATCGTCGTTCATCTTTTTCGTCTTCAACAACGTCGTCCATGGCGAAACGACAACCTCCGGTAACAGTCACCGCTTCAGAGAACAACGCCGGAAAAGTTCTAGCTTCTGCCAAGAAACGTCCTCCTCTTACCAACCTCACAAATCAAAATGGTCCCCGCAATTCATCATCTTTGGTATTTTTTTCAACTTTTCATTTTCTTTAAAGATTCATTATTTTTTCAATTTCATCACAAAATAATGACACCCATTTCAATTTTCTTGCAAAAAAATGAAACCCATTTCAATTTTATCACAAAAATGATTTTTTTTTCTTTCTTTTGGGTTGTTGTTATTTTCAGGTAACTAAAGTTGCAAAGACAAAGAAAGAATCTTCATTGTGTAATTCTTCGAGCTCAGCTATTTCCGGCAACAAAAAACCTACTTTGTCAAATGTTAAATCGGCTACTGTTGTTTTTCCTAAGGCCATTACAACTAGTACCACTAGTTCTTCATTTTCTGAAAGAAATGGAGTTAAGAATGAAGTTTTTGTTCCATTGGTTAGTACTACTTTCAATGTTCCTGTTTCGAGTAGTATGGATTTATCGTCGCCTGGTAAATCGGATGGAATGTCGGTCTCTATGGACGAGACAATGTCGTCTTGTGATTCTTTTAAGAGTCCTGATATTGAATATGTGGATAATAGTGATGTTCCAGCTGTTGATTCTATTGAGAGGAAGACTTTTTGTAGTCTTAACATTTCTGATTCTAATTACCCAACAGGTTGAATTTTGTTGCTGTTTTGGTTTTTATTTGGTTACCCTTTTGGTTTTATTAGTGGATTTTGAAATGATACTATTGATTGGTTTGTTTGCAGGTAATATTTGTAGTAGAGACATTCTAGTTGAGTTGGAAAAGGGGGAGAAAATTGTTAATATTGATAATGATCATGTGGATCCTCAGTTTTGTGCATCTTTTGCTTGTGATATCTACAAACATTTGCGTGCATCTGAGGTATAACTTCATTTGCCACAAAGGTCTTGATTTTGAGTTTAATAACTGTTCTGATATATGCTATACACAAGTTATAAGTTATAATGTAAGTAAAATCATATTTTGTCAAAGTGTAAGCAGCTTCAAAGTGCAAAACTATATGTCTATTGTGTTTTGTTGATTTTATTTACACTGATTAGTTAAACTAAAATGGTCTTAAGGACCAGCTTCTCGTGGGAAAGGGCCGAGAGTTTGGTCGGTAAATAAGTAAAGTATGACAAAAGATTCTTCTAGCCAAAGCTCAAATTCGGGTACTCCTGATCGATTTGACCTTCATTGAAAATCATTAATTAATCACTTAAAGGCAATCACTTGGTTACATTACTTAGTTTATATAATAGACTAGAAATAGAAATGTAACAAATTCTACTACCAAAATATTAATTATTGATTGTTAAGTATATTCTGATCTTTTCCAATTTCTGTAATATCAGGCAAAGAAAAGACCTTCCACAGACTTCATGGAGAAAATTCAGAAGGACATAAATCCCAGCATGCGTGCTATATTGATTGACTGGCTAGTCGAGGTAATGTTTCTAGTTAGTCAATTAATCATATGGACTTTACAATTCCTACATTTAAAATCCTTGTGTTGTTCAAAATTAATATATTTGGATTGGGAGTACATTGCAATTTGCCAATGGAAACACACAAGTGATACATTCTTTTTGGGAACATGTCTCAATGTAGAGTTTAGTATGGAACCTCTTTGTGTGTGCTAACTATCTATTTCGAAATGCAGGTTGCTGAAGAGTATAGACTTGTACCAGATACATTGTATTTGACAGTAAACTACATCGATCGATATCTTTCTGGTAATCCGATGAACAGACAACAATTGCAACTACTTGGAGTTGCTTCTATGATGATTGCCTCGTAAGGAAGCATACAAATTTGTGTTTTTATGATAAATGTTTTATATCTAGTCTAGCTATATCATATAGTCATGATTAGGAAGCAATAAGAATAAGAATTGATTTTTGATTGTTGTTGGCAGTAAATATGAGGAGATTTGTGCACCTCAAGTGGAGGAATTTTGTTATATAACTGATAACACATACTTCAAGGAAGAGGTTTGTGTTGAAAATCTTTGGTCAGAGTTAACCTGTTTTGTTTGTTGTAATTGAAGTTTGCATATCTGAAGCAAATCATTCCTTTGCAGGTTTTGCAGATGGAATCTACTGTCTTGAATTTTCTGAAATTCGAAATGACTGCTCCAACAATTAAATGCTTCTTGAGAAGATTTGTACGTGCAGCTCAAGGAGTTGATGAGGTAACTTCTGCGTAGATTTATAAGGCACTTAATTTTCGACACTTTTTTTCCGCACAAACCTGTAAGAAACACATTATATATATAAACTAAGAAGTAATTGGAGTAGCTAGTAAGAACACAGATTTGATAATTATAGCATTGATTTCTATTTTGTATGGTAGATGATTCTAATTATTAGGATTCAATTTCTAAAGTATTTGTGGTTTCATTTGCATTTCTCAGGTCCCTTCACTACAACTAGAGTGCTTGACAAACTATATCGCGGAATTATCTCTATTGGAGTACAGTATGCTTTGTTATGCTCCATCACTTATAGCAGCTTCTTCAATTTTCCTGGCAAAATATATGCTTTTCCCTTCAATGAAACCATGGGTATGATGCTAATGATAGAATATTTTATACCAGTTTCATTATGGAATTATAAACTTTGCTTTGCTTAACTTGCTGGTTCTGATTTTTGCCGCAGAATCCAACATTGCAGCATTACACTCAATACCAGCCTGCTGATTTGTGTGTTTGTGTAAAGGATCTTCACCGCCTTTGTTGCAACAGCCCTAATTCCAATTTGCCTGCAATTAAGGAGAAATACAATCAGCACAAGGTAACATATTCCTCTTACCTTTTAAGCACACATGTCATACTACCAAGATTGTATAATCTGTTTTGGTAATTGGTAACAGTCTTCTGATAATTTGTTTGTTTTACAGTATAAATATGTGGCCAAGAAGTACTGTCCTCCTTCAATACCTCAAGAATTTTTCCAGAATTGAGCAGAGTTGAAATGTTGAATGTCCAATTTCCAGTTGGAAAGCGTTCGGTCGACACAAAGGGCTTCTTGTATCTGCTTTAATTGATGTCGACAAAGTTTACGCTTCAAGAATCAACTTGTATCATTAGCTACTGCTTCTGTGCAGCTTTAGTGGCTAGATAGATGTAACCGGTTTCTAAATTTGTTTCCCAATAATGGCTAGCTAGATAGATGTAATGGAAAATGAAAACAAATTTAGAAGCGAGTTTAGCATGACAAGGTTTTAGTGTATGATCATCATTGTGCTAGTTGATGCAATCTTTCTAACCTTTTCATTCAATTCAAGGTTTTAAAAACAGCTCAATAACTAAATCCAGTTAATTATCGCATGTTTATAATGTAAATGATTTCCATCAAACAAGTCTAAACAATCCAAAGGCAGAATGCAAAAGGCCAATATCACATTAACAACAAAAAATGCTCACATACTTATCACGGAAATTTTGCCAAAACCAAGACCACTCACTCCGTGGTGCACCATGATGAGCAGGGAAATCTGTTGTAATGAATTCTATGGTTTTGTGAATAATGAATTAAGTACCTTTCGTTTGTTGTAATGAACGTGTTTATTTTACAGTTTTGTACTATGCTATCTTGTGGTTGTGTTATGGCTGAAGAGTTGATCTTTGGAATTGGATGTTTGTCTGCTTTTGATGAGTGAATTCATGTGAATTACGATCAATTTTGGCCATATCTGCATAGTTGCTTGATAAATACATTTCTGAAGCACTTTGTATCAGATAATTTAATCAATCAAGAACATCCAATTTAGCTCCATAACATACAGCCTCTGGAATAAATTTATACATCGAGGCATGAGGTGTGCACCCTGCTAGATCAAAACTACTTCCTTGCTTATAAAAAGTTTAACGATCATATGGTATGAATTGTACAATACAGCTGCAAAATCACACGAAGATCAACCAAGTTATCTATATGCTTTTATCACCAACTTCAGCTGATTGGATACATTTTCCACGGTCATGAAAGAAATTATTTCACCAAAAACAAAACGAAAGAAATTAAACTTCTGACTGGGCTATGTTTTCTTGTTAAAAATTTTGGCTACCCGATCTTGTTTCGATCAAACCGTAGGATAAAATACAAATTGTTTAAGCATTTCTTCAATAGCTATCATGTCAAATTGTTTACTGAACCTAAGTACATTTTTTAGGGACAAAGTAGATTTTTTAAGGTAATCATAATCTCTGCATCTAAAATGGTTCCTTCAAGTTCTAGCACTTAACCACAAACAAACTGTAACCATTGATAATTCTTACCTGCTATTTGATCACAATAACCAAATTAAGCCATGTATAAAGAAGGAAACTGATAAAAAATGTTGGAAAAAGAAGGGAACAACATTTCTCAATGTTGAGTTCATTATGAAACCTCTTTGGTGCTAACTATCTATTTCGAACTGTAGGTTGCTGAAGAGTATAGACTTGTACCAGATACTTGCAACCATTAGGAAATTATAAATTTTGTTTTGCTTAACTTGCTGGTTCTGTTTGTTTTCAACAGAATTCGACATTTCAACATTACACTCAAGGTTTTAAATGAGGTAAGATGGATAACTCAATTGGTTTGAACTTAGGATTAAAGAAGTTAATGGTCCAGAGTTCAAATCCTAACGAAGGTAAAAAATACTATGACTAACATACCAAATTACAAACTTTGTCCGTTTAAAAAAAAAAACTCAAGGTTTTAAAAATAGCTCAAGAATTAAACCCAATTAAATATCGTGTGTTTATAATGTACTAGTAAATGATTTTTCATTTCATATTGCTGCTTCAAATTACATATCCACCAAAAAAGTATGCACAATCCAAAGGCAGAATGCAAGGCCAACATCAAATTAACAACAAAAAACCCTCAACCTACAACTTTAACATCCCACCCTCAATTATTTACTATATGTTGGTTATTTAGTGAAATATAGTGATTGTATAAGCAAGAACTAAGATGTAATCTGACTGCAAAAAAGCTTATTGTATTATTGAGCAGCAAAGCTTGGTACTTAAACAGCCATAAGGAAAAATAAAAAGGCAAAACATTTACTATGTAACTGATACTTAGAGACTTTAATTATTCTGATCCCAATAACTAGTTTAAACTTTATTGCCTAGAAATTAGGAGAAATAAACATTGATTGAGCAGCTCATGGGTCATTCCATCAAACACTCCTCCTTGGCACTAGAGCTGCATATTCCAAGCCTTTTCCTCATGAACTCAAATCTGGTTTTTGAAAGTGCCTTTGTTAAGATGTCTGCATTCTGATGTTCTGTTTTACAATAGACAAGCTGAACTTCTCCATCCTTTTGAACTTCTCTTAGATAGAAAAACTTGATCTTGAAGTGTTTGGTTCTACCATGGAACACTGGATCATTAGCAATTGAAATTGCAGCTTGGTTATCCACAAATATCTTTGTGCTTTCTGTTTGATTCATGTGCAAGTCTGTCATGAGCTTTCTGATCCAAATAGCTTGATTCACAGCAGCAGCAGCAGCTATATATTCTGCCTCTGCTGTCGATTGAGCTATAACTTCTTGTTTTTTTGAACACCATGAAAAAACTCCAGAACCTATTGTAAAACAATAACCTGATGTGCTCCTCATATCATCAACACATCCAGCCCAATCACTGTCAGAATAACCAAGAAGGCAGAAACTTTTTACTTGACTGAACCTTATTCCGTAATCAAGTGTGCCCTTGACATATCTAAGAATTCTTTTAGCTGCTTGAAAATGAATTTCACTAGCACAATGCATGTACCTTGATAATAAACTTACAGCATACATGATATCAGGCCTAGTTGCTGTCAAATACATCAAACAGCCTATTATGCTTCTGTACAATCTCTCATCAACCTTTTCAGCTTCATCTTCTTTGCAAAACTTCTCTTTTTGATTCATTGGAGTTGTAGCTGGTTTACATTCTTCCATATTGAACTTCCTGAGAACTTCTTTTGCATATTTTTGTTGGCACACAAATATTTTATTTTGCTTTTGTTGCACCTGCATTCCAAGGAAAAATGTCATTTTTCCAAGGTCCGTCATCTCAAAAGCACCTTTCATTTCCTCCTTGAACTTGCAAATAAGTTCCTCATGACTTCCTGTAACGAACAGATCATCAACATAGAGTGATACAACAAGTATTTCATTATCAACCTTTTTAACATATAAGGTAAATTCACTTGGACTTTTTGCAAAGCCTAAGTTCATCAAGTGTCTATCTATTCTGCTATACCATGATCTTGGTGCTTGTTTTAGCCCATACAAAGCCTTATTTAATCTATATACCTTCTCCTCCTGTCCTTCAACAACAAAACCCTCTGGTTGTTCAACAAATATTTCTTCTTCTAAGTATCCATTCAGAAAAGCTGACTTGACATCCATTTGATGTATAACCCAACCATTTTGTGCAGCTAGAGCTAGCAACAACCTTATGGTATCCAATCTAGCTACTGGAGCAAATGTTTCAGAAAAATCTACCCCAAAGATTTGGGCGTATCCCTTAACAACAAGTCTTGCCTTATACTTGTTTAGGGAACCATCAGAATTAAGCTTGGTCCTATAAACCCATTTGACTCCAATAGCTTTCTTATGGTTAGGTCTGTCCACCAATTTCCATGTCTGATTTTTTTCAATCATCTTGAGCTCCTCCTTCATCGCATCCATCCATTTTTTATCTGTTGCAGCTTCTTCATATCCAGCAGGTTCCATGATCGCAACATTACACCTCTGATAAATGTCAGAAAGTGATCTTTCTCCTCTAACAGGTTCATCATCGACATCTTCATTCACCTCTTGGAATTCAATCTTGTCATTTTCCCAGCTCCAGCTATCTAACTCCATGAATTTTACATCTCTGCTGACAATTATTTTGTTTTGATGTGGCAAATATATTCTATAGGCCTTAGCAATTAAGCTATAGCCCACAAAAATTCCTGGTTCTGCTTTCTTATCCAACTTGTCTCTCTTAACTTGATGTATATAAGAGAAACAAAGGCAGCCAAATGTCTTCAGATTAATTAGCTTTGGTTTGCTGCCATGCCAAGCTTCAAATGGAGTCTTTTTCTGGACGGCTTTTGTTGGCAGTCTGTTCAAAAGAAAAACTGCAGTATTTGCTGCCTCTGCCCAAAATTCCTTTGGCAGCCCTTTGTCATGAAGCATACACCTTGCCATCTCCATAATTGTTCGGTTTTTCCTCTCTACAACACCATTCTGTTGTGGAGTGTACGGTGCTGTTAATTGATGTTCAATGCCTGCATCTTCACAAAATTTATTAAATTTTTCAGAGGTATATTCAGTTCCATTATCCGACCTGATCACCTGCATCTTGCTTCCACTTTGAGTTTCAACCCAAGCTTTAAATTTCATGAAAATACCAGCAACTTCAGATTTAAACTTCATAAAATAAATCCAACACATCCTTGAATAATCATCAATGAATGCAATGTAATACTTACTGCCATTCAATGATGGTGTTTTCATAGGTCCTCCCACATCTGTGTGTACCAATTGCAGCTTTTGTGTGGCCCTCCAAGTATTGTTTTGTTGAAAAGGAAGCCTTTTTTGTTTCCCATATTGGCAAGCGATACATTCAGGAGGCATAACTTCTAATTTTGGCAAGTCATTCACCAAGTTGTTCTTCTTCATAAAAATTAGAGCAGCATGATGGAAGTGGCCCAATCTCTTGTGCCAAAGCATTGTACTGCTAACCTCCTTGTGCATTGCAGCCTGCTCCTTGTTCATGAAATCTAAGGCAAAACTTTTGCCTTTCATTTGAATTTTGAATACCTCTCTACCTTCTGAATCTTTAATCATGCAATTTTTATCTTCAAAAAACACCTTATAACCTTTTTCCAGCAACTGTGGAACGCTCAACAAATTTTGATTTATTTCAGGAACAAACAAAACATCAGAGATAAGTTTCAAACCTGTGTGACCTTCAATGGCCACAGTTCCTTTGCCTTTTACTTCAATGTATGCTCCATTTCCAATCTTGACTTTAGAGAGAACATTTTCATCAAGCTCTCTGAATAGCTCACGATCATAAGTCATGTGATTTGTACAACCACTATCAATTAGCCAACTTTCCGTGGAGTAATTGGAAGCAAAACATGATGCAGTGAACAACTGCTCATCTTGTGATTCATCCTCAGCAACCTTGACTTCTTGTTGTTGTTGTTGAGATTTGCATATTTTTTCCACGTGCCCTAACCGACCACACTTGTGACACCTTACATCTGGTCTCCACCAACACTTTTTTTCTGGATGATTAGTTTTTTTGCAATGAGGGCAGGATGGATACAACTGAGTGTCACTGTTTTGATCATTGTTTTTGCTGTTTGAAAAACCTTCAGAGTTGTTGCGACCTTTTCCTTTTTTGTTGATTTGCAACTTGACTTGAAATGCACCCTCCATAGATTCCTCTTGCCTCATAAGCCTTCTTTGCTCTTGTGCCTTCAGTGCATGTAATACTTCTGCCAGTGTAATATCGCATAGATCTTTTGTGTTCTCCAAGGTGGCTATAGATGCTTCATATCTTTCAGGTATTGTCACAAGAATTTTTTCTACAATTCTTGAATCAGGAAACTCAGCACCCAGCAACCTAACCTTGTTGGCAATGTTGAGTAATTTATCCGAGTACTCTTTGATTGTCTCAGATTCTTTCATTCTTTGTTGCTCAAATTCTCTTCTTAAATTTATCACCTGCATGCTTCGTATCCTCTGGTCTCCTGCATATTCTTCTTTCAGATAATCCCAAATAGCTTTCGCTGATTTGAGAGTCATGATTCTAGTAAATACAGTTTTTGAAACACCAGCAAATAGACATGCTTTTGCTTTTGCCTTCTTGGTTTTTCTCTGTTTGTGATTTCTAATCTGAGCCATGCTTGGATTTTCTCCTAGTGGCGGAACATCGTAATCTTCTTCTACAGCTTCCCAAAGATCTAAAGCCTCTAGGTAGGATTCCATCCTCACAGCCCAAAGGTCATAGCTTTCTCCATCAAAAATAGGTGGAGCAACCTGCGAAAAATTTGTTCCGGCATCCATTTCACAGATCCCGTAAGAAGATTGCTCTGTTACCAATTTGTTGGTTATTTAGTGAAATATAGTGATTGTATAAGCAAGAACTAAGATGTAATCTGACTGCAAAAAAGCTTATTGTATTATTGAGCAGCAAAGCTTGGTACTTAAACAGCCATAAGGAAAAATAAAAAGGCAAAACATTTACTATGTAACTGATACTTAGAGACTTTAATTATTCTGATCCCAATAACTAGTTTAAACTTTATTGCCTAGAAATTAGGAGAAATAAACATTGATTGAGCAGCTCATGGGTCATTCCATCAAACACTATAACACATACTTAAGTTGTTTATGGCATCATCATTTTACATACCACACTGTGCATGTAGCCCTGTACCGACAATGTAATTTGGTATGTTGTCGAGCCAATGAAGATCATCAAAAGAACAATAAGGTCCACCCTTAGGCCTCTCAACATTTACTGGCTTGATATATTTGGGAGACCAAGCAGGAGTTCCATCTTCATATGAATTATGTGTCAATCTTGTCAAACCTGAACCATCCAACCTAACGGTAAATATTTCACCGTAAGGTTGGTAAGCATGCGGGTTTGAAATCGGTTCAGCTGATATACCAGCATAGTCTGACGTAAACACAATGCTCTTTCCATCAGGACTAAAATACGGGTGGTTCGTTCTACCACCCGATCCACTTTGAATCAGTTTCCTCAAGCCAGTTCCATTCGGGTGGATCAGGTAAATCTCGAAGCTTCCACTCCCCGGGTCATGACGATCCGATGCAAAAGCGATCCATTCTCCATTAGGGGACCAGTTGCACATTGTATCCGTCCATGGACCCTCTGTTAACCTTCTAAGTCCGCTTTTCTCTCCGCCAACTGAATCCATTATGTAAAGATTCTTATGCCCCGTTCGACCTGAACGGAACACAATCCGTTTTCCGTCAGGCGATTGTGACGGAAATGCATTGTTCTTTCCGTCATGAGTCAACTTTTTAACAATGTTCCGATCAACATCAATTGATATGATATCAACCTGCGTGCTCTCCGAAGCAAATGTTTCTCCAACTGCAGTGTAGATTACACCGGGTCGAACCCGGTCCCAGGCAGTCGAGAATGCCATTGAATCAGAAACCTTACGCCGGTTTGAACCGTCCCGGTTCATAACATAAACCCCAGGCATCTCAACATAAGCAATTTGGTCTCCGGATGGTGAAAAAACCGGAAACGAACCGGTGAACTGGAAGAGAGTTAAATTTGGAACGGGGCTCTGAACATTCTCTAGCAAGAACTGGGGACTACTATTACTACTTTCCTTTCCCCTACACTTATGATACCCGACCCGAGTTGAATCGGGTGATATAAACGGGTTGAGATGATGAACGTTAGGCGAGACCAAACGAGTTAACTCCTTGAACTCGTTGTTAACCAGATCAAACAATTCAATGTGACGGAAACTAGAATCAGCTCTTCTCGTCGCAACGGCGATGAATTTATTATTTCCTGGCGAGGTTGCGGGTGTGAAAGCATGTAAACCCGGTGGTGTGACTCGTTCGATGATAACCGAGTCAGAAGAAATAGAATCAGCGCTAAGAATCACTCTGTAAATACTCCACCAACCATCATTACCTCTCCGGTGAAAGTAAATAGTCCGATCGTCGATCCAAGATGGCCAGCCACCGTGCTCAACCACCTTGTATCGTTGAGTTCCGTCTTTAGTAAGGAAAACATAGATATCTGTAGTGAGATCCTCTACTTCGCCGGACCAACCTTGTCCGCCGTAGGAAGCGACAGCAGTCCATTTTCCAGACGGAGATACGGCGGGGCTGAAATCAGCGACGCCGTAAGGAGTGAGTCTTTTAGTTTTACCTGTTTTCAGATGAGTTGAATAAACGGCCGTCCAGCTTACACGTGGCACGCGAGGATTCTCGTGTGTTGACACGTAGATTAAATATTCACCATCGGTAGTTAAAGTTGGTTTATCTTTGATCGAAACTTGAGACTCAGACTCTGTTTGTAACAGAGGAAGTTGAATTCTGTTAGTGATATCTTTTTCTGATTCTGTGTAAACGGCGTCGTAGTATATGGTTGGAAAACCGTTTCTCTCTGTGACGTAAACGAGTTGCAGAGGAGGTGGGTTTTGGTCTGTGGGGAGTTTGATGGATGCGTGATTGGAAATGAAGTGGCCGTTAAAATTGACGGAGTGGCCGTCAGTGAGTTGTAATTCATTGTGAGGGTTGTGAATTGGGAGAGAATAGATATCGAAAGCGTAGAAAGCTCTGCCAAGTGTGGTGAAGATGATGCTGTCGCTGGTGGTGGTGGAAGAAGAATAATCTTCAGTGGCCCATAGTAATGGAAAGGCTAGCAACAACAGCAACACTATGCAGAAGTGTTGTGCAATCATTGTTACTAATTTTGAGTGTGTTTAACTAAAGAAAAAGGAGTGGAAGAGAGAGCATTTATGTGTATAGGTTCAGATTACAGTTAATTTTGCAGATAAGATAAAGTGAGACGTGGAGCCAATCCATTGTTCATTTGTTTGTCTTTGGAAATCAGAGGAGGAGCAATCTTTTGTTGCTTTTCAGTTTTCATCTGCTAAAAAAAATGGAGAGGAACTGGACAATTTTTGTTGTACTCTGTTTTATTTGAAATTGGTTATGAGACTGGACAAATTAGACAATAAGGGACATGATAAAAATAAAATTTTTTTGTCCCTCACTGAATCACAAGATAACTTTTTGTCCACAATACAACTATAAAAAATAAAAAAATACCCATTTTATTTTCGAATATAAAAATATTATCGTCTTATATCTCTCCGATACAGTTTTGTCATGTCATTTATAAAACCAGTATTTCTAAGCTACTAGCCTACTATACTGTTTTTTAAAATTTTTTATTAAGAATGTTTTCGTGTGCACTGACGTTTGCTGCAGATATTTCTTTCTTTCTCGTATCTTCTGTGTTGTTGACACATTTTTATCATGTTTTTGGGTGTTGGGTTGAGCTAACTTGGGCTTTTACAATTTTTAATAGCCCATAACACTAACACCTCCCCCTAATAATCCATAGACCTCTTCTTTTCATGCTCCCCGAGTCTTGCACGCGCCCCTGGCCTTCTAATTCTACCCCTTGCAACGTAGGATGCAAATGTGTATATAGCAAAAACTAGGGAAAAAATTAGTTTGCATCCTAGAATGCAAAAATGTGAACCTTATAAAATGGGGACGAAGAAAGAGTGAGAGATACAAAAATTGAAAAATATTAGATTTTATAAGGTTCACATTGCGCCCCCTGAATTTGTTACTTAAGTAGCGACCATTTTTGAAAGTTCTAAGGGCGAACAAGAACATCTAGGGGGCGCGAAAAGAAGAAGTAATTAATCAAGATCACTTAATAAAGTACAATATATTTTTTCCCCGGTTAAGTAGCCTATAGTGGTAAGAAATTCTACATTAAAGATGAATAAGTGGAGTGTTTTTAAAGTTTGAACCCCAGCTCATGCATGTGTATAATGCAACGATCCTACCAACTTAGTTAACTTTATTGGTACAATAGTCTTGCAATATTAATCAAAGAGGTAATAGATATTACTGAATTTTTTTGTAATTCGTTATTCCGGTTGAAAGTGTATATATGTTGCGGTTAATAATTCTGACATAAACAAAAGACAAAAACATTGGTACTGTAGTGTTACTGTACTTTATGTAATAGTCAAAACTCTCAAACGCGTAGGCATAGAAGTAGTAGTAGATCTCTCTTTTCCTTTTTGTTTTTGAGGAAACTTAATCACCAAGTTTAGCCAAATAGCTCCACAATTCTGTTAAATAAGAAACTGAAAACTCATTTCACACTCTGCAACTTTTTTCAATTTTTGGTACAAACAATCAAAACAATTAACAATCACTTAGTTAAGTAATTGAGTGTTGAGAAATGAGCTTCTTGAGGCCATCTGCTATGTACAATTTTGTGTTTACTTATCCTTCATCACGATGGATGCCATGTCAAAGTTGGGGATTCCTTCGATGGCCGGGTCTTGAAGGCTTCTTTAGGCTTTTGGTGGTTTTTCTTCTTTGGTCTACCTTTTCTCAGCTATGCTACATACCTTCTTCTTCTATGTACCCTACCCTTCGTGTTGGCGATCGAATTATTGTCGAAAAGGTACATGATCTACACATAACTTAAGTTTCTGTTTCTGTTATATTATATCTGCCTTTATTATGCAAGATCTTATGAATTGAAGAGTAATATTCCATAATCATATATTACAGGCCAATGATATGCAATTTTATTCCATATTCCATGCATTTTAGGTATATTTCATTGCCTTTTTAGGTATCTTTCCTTAGATTCTAAATTTCTAATTGATATCTTGATTCTTGTATTGTATCTAGACTTTTTATATTCAAGTACATTTTCACTTTCCTACATACTTTACCAATTGCAAATACAACGGATTTTAAGTATTTCATTATAGGATTTTATGATATCATTGTAGTTGTTAGCATTATGTAGCGAAAAACATTGACTGTTGTTTTATGTTGCTGCTGTTGTTTGCAAGTTGCCGCTGAAGAAGTTTTGAAAATTTGAATGAAGAGTTCAACAATTAATGTATTAGTTTCTGTTAGCTTGATGATACTGCTTAAGGGCCCGTTTGGATTGGCTTATTTTTGAGCTTATGCGAAACAACTTATTTAAATAAATAAGCTTGTATGCATTATTATAAGTTTTTCAAGATCGTTTATGAGAAAACAACTTATAAAAATACAATTTTTGTTAGTGAAAACTTATGAATTAACATAAAACTTAATTTATTTGCATAAGCTATTTTCATAAGCTAAAAAATAAGCCGAATCCAAACAGGCCATAAATATGAAAATAGTGATCAGGTTTTCATACATCTTTCTAGGAAAAACCTTGGTCAAAACTTTGATTCTTGAATGACATGCAGAAATGGCATTATGCATTATGACATTGAGTTCAACCCTTGACCAGTTTTTGGATGGACTTAAGTTCAAGTTTTTGGATCAGTTTTTTTTTGTTTAACTAATAATCCTAATTTGATGTATGATAGTCTAGTTTTTCCTTTGTGATTTACTGAGAATTGGTTTTCCAATATACGTTGATATCTAATATCGGCAATCATTCTACGGGATTATATTTTATAGTCCAAAAAATATACCACGCCTTATAACTAGCAGTTTGCTGAGATCTGGGCGGAGTTTGTTTGGTTGTTGGTGTTTACTTTTTGCCCGGAAGAGCTTGATTTGACAAGGGTGTTCTTCTGTGAGGGATGGTTCTGTTCCGCTTCAGTTCAGCAATGTTTCCGCTCGGGTTTTAGTTTGTTGGGGTAGGACATGGAGTTGGAGTGTGCGACTTTTGTGTGTCCTTGTTTGACTTTGAAATGATGTTTGTATTTGGTGATGTTGTTCTACTGCATTTTTTGCAGTTTTGTACCTTTTCTCACCATTTGTATGTCTTATACTAATGGTTGAATGTTGTAATATATTAGCCGATTCAAAAAGAAACTAGCTTTATGAGAAATAGAATAGGCTTGTTGGTTTAGTTTAGTTATAATATTTGTACTTTGTGTCACATTAGTCGGTTCCACTAAGGCTGTTAGTTAGTAGTTGTTTTCTGTCCTATATATAGGGTAAGATATAACACAAGTGTAACTAAGGAGTACTTGGTTTTATGATGTATTTGACTAGCACCTGTAAAATTTGGTTCTTGCTTGTTCACCGAGGACTTATTATTATTTGACTAGCACCTATGGAATCGAAGTTTCAATTCTTAAGGAAAATGTTGAGATCTTGCATAGACTAGTGATATGGCTTAAGTAGTCCAAACTCCTTTTAAGGATTAGTCAATCCTCGCGCCTTGAACCAACTTTTGGGGTTGAGTTAAGCCTAGCGCAAATTCTAAGTAGTGAAAAAGATACCATCTATCATGCATTTTTATGCATTCCGAAAGAATGAAATTCACAAAAATTATGGGACAGACAGAGATAAGATCAATGCATATTTTCTGCTTGTTTCATCTCTTTTTATGTTTTACTGGTTAATATCCTCAGGCTTCATATTACATCTGGAATCCTGCTATACATGATATTGTGACATTTCGGGATCCAACGCAGGTATGTTGTGCTGGTATTCTGTACTGGTATGAAATATTATGTATGTAGCATACTTACCGTTACATGATTCCTTTTTTTTATGTAGCATTGTGAAGACAACACAGATGTGATTTTTATTAAAAGAGTTGTTGCAAAAGAAGGCGACACTGTTGAGGTACTAATACTAAATGTCAATTGAAATTTACAATATACCAAAATTAAGTATCTACATGGTAATTTTATAAATCCATCATTGCTAAGAAAATATGTGAAGGTGTTGTTTATTATTTCAATTGTCTAACATTTTGTAGGTTCATCATGGAGGACTCTATGTCAATGGTGTCGCTCAAGAGGAGGATTTCGTGGTAGAGCCACCGACATACACAACCGAATTAACTGTGAGACCAGTTTATTTTCAGTTCTGATAAGTTCTATGTCCTTATTTGTTTATATATTCAATTCAATATTCGGATATTTCCTTTCGTCATTGCTTATATCCTTGCAGTATGTTCCACAAGGCCATGTTTATGTGTTGGGTGATAATCGCAACAATAGCTATGATTCTCATGTATGGTAAGTAACTTTTACAGCAAGTTACTCTACTTTCATTTTTCATTCTCCATTAATTTTGAAGTCTTGATGTAAATGCAGTTAGGCCATGTTTTCTCTTGATCAATATTAAAACTCTTTCTCTTAATCAATATTATTAATTTATTATATTTGACCTCTTGTTCCTCTTTGTCGTATATCGATCCAATGACGAACAGGGGACCACTTCCTATGAAAAACATAGTTGGACGATACGCCATGCGCTGTCTCAGACCAGTAAATTGACACTATGTGGTGGAGGAACTAAACCAGAGTTCTTTTTTCTTTGATTTCCATGAAGAGTTCCATCTTCCATGTTCTAGCTCGCTATTCGGTAATGAATAGCATATCATATGCTAACTCTTCATGGTAAATGGATTCTCACATGCTTACTCATAGTGATTACTGAGGCTTCCCTCTCTCAGTAAGAGTATGCAACGACGTAAAGACGAAAAAAATAGCATGTCTTTTTGAATGGTTTATTGTAGTTTGAAGCATGTCATTTGCATATCATGGGAATATGAATCTTTGTTTTTATTTGATATATCTATCTTGTTTAACCTAAGGTCAAAGAAAGTTGTGAAAGACAAATGTGTCCCTCCTTTTTCCTTGTAAGAATTTTGCTATAGAAAATAAGTTGATTGTGAAAAGTAGGAATGGATGGTGTTGTTTTTTTTCTTATATCAGGGAGGTTACCTCTAGAGTCTATGTCTAGCCTACTTGAGAATATGGATGAATGGTTGAATTAACCATAACTTTATCAAATTATATACTATACATATAAGTATATTATATATGGATGTGTAATTTTGTGGTTTTTGTCAATGTCAGTGGTCTCCTTTTCATCAACTGGCTCTTAATAAAAACTTTGGAAGATTAAATATGCTATTTGGATGGTGGCTGTGGCTACTTAAAAGGGTGGAGGAAAATTTTGAAATATCTACTTATTGTTCTCTACCTTCCATTATTTTGAAGCTTAAACTTGACAAATAAGAAACCAAAGGACCATTTGCTTTGATTTGATTTGGTTCCTCTAATTGACAAGTACACTTTATTTTTATTTTTTTTACAACAAAAAGTAGATTATTTCTTGGTTTAACTTTGACAAAAATATATTCTTCAAAAAAAATATTAAATATATCATAAATGGTTTTTTTTTTCTCTATTTATTTACTCACTACTTATCGTTTATTTCTGATAAATAGACACACATGATAGATTAGTGAAACCTATTTTAATGAGTAGATTCTACTAAAAAGTTTCACTAATCTTTCACGCATCTTTATCTCACTCATAAATAGACGATGAATAGCGAATATCGGACCGAGTTATACTAGGCTAGTAACTACTAAAAAACCTCATTAATTAACACGTACAATGTGGATATTAGTTTGTGTTAGATGGGCTGGATCGATATAGAAGAAAACCGCATGATGACTATTTTTTTTGCGTCTTACATTCTTCTCGCACGCCCTGTACGTTGTTATTTTTACTCTTCTACTACTTAAGTGACGAACATTATAAAAATGAGAAATTTTGTAAATGTCATCTACTACCTAAGTAATAGACGTTATTAAAAAAAAATATGGTAGGATATTTTTAGAGTGTATCCGCTGCCTAAGTAGCGGACATGAGTATTTTGGTAAGTTCAATGCGTATATGGAAAAAGAAATTCTCTGGATAATGACCATCTTTGGTTTGGAGCATATGATTTAGGATTTAGAGATCTCATTTTGCCACCTTACTCATTCTGGCGCGCACCCTGCAAATTTACCAAAATACCTTATTACCTTTATAACACCTTATTACCTTTATAACGTCCGCTACTTAAGTAGTGGAAGGGTAAAAATGAAAAGTCGTAGGACGCATGAGTAACCGGTAGGGTGACAAAAGTAAATCTCTAGGATTTACACCCCCACTCGGCCCAAAAAATTCATTTAAACATTATAACAACTTAATAAATAAAAAAACTTATTAATTCAAATAAAACAACACCAATATCGTGAGCTTAGTTTAGTTGGTAGAGACATCACACTGTATGTGCAGGAGTCTGGGTTCAAACCCGGGACACTCCACTTATTCACCTTTAAGGTGGATTTTCTAGTCACTAGGCTATTTGACAAAAAAAAAAACACCAATATTGATATTATGGATGTGTTTGGTAACACAAATAAGCTAGTTTATAGTTTATTATAGTAGCTTATAAGCTTGTTTCATAAAATTAAAGGTGTTTGGTAACAATTTTTTATTTACTAGCTTATAGTTTTTTTCCAGATATTATTTGAAGTAGCGTTTGAGCTTATAACTTATAGTTTTTCACCTTTTAATTATTCCAATTTTAATCTTATTAATTTTATTTTTTATTTTTCTAATAAAAAACTACTCACTCACAGAAATAACTACCTACTCACATAAAATAACCATATACTTTTATGTCATTTTATGATTACAAAAACTAAATTTACCGAAAACTTTAATTTGATTTTACTAACTTTTCAGCTATCAGCTAACTTATAATTTATTTTTACGGGAATATATGTATTCTATCAAAGTATGCCCAAGTGTATGGTACTAAAATGTAAATTTTTTTTATTTTTTTTACATAAATTAGTTATTCTTCAAAATATCGCACTGTGCTTAGACCATCTCCAATGGTGTAGTACCTATTAGGTACTTATGATACTTATTAAGTATTACCATTGGAGTACCACCAATTTGAGTACCTATTAGGTACCACTTCTAAAATAAGAACTCTCTCTCTCTCTCTCCTCTTGGACCCATCTTATTTTTCATTAAAATATTCTTCTCATGGGACCCACTTTATTTTATATATTCAATTTGAATTAATGAGTATTTATTAAAAAACACAATTTTTTTTGGTACATCACAAAAGCACAATTTTTGAAATTACGTAATGTTATTTTAAATTATTTTTTAATTGTGTAATTCTTAAAATTATGTAATGTTATTTTAAATTATTTTTTAATTGTGTAATTCTTAAAATTTGGCAATATTATTTTAAATTAAATTTCGAATTTTAATTATTTTTTCAAATTATAAAAAAAAAATAGTACATACTAATTTTGTAATTTTATCATTCAATCAATTTATATTATAAAATAGATAATTAAATAATAAGTTATTGTAATGATGTGAGGTTATTGATGTGACCCATTTTAGAACTTTTTAAGAAGTGCTCCATTGGAGGGGTTGAGTACCTATTAGATACTATTATTAAAAAAATAATAAATTAGTGATGTGTCCATGTGAAACCCATTTAAATACTCAAAATTGGAGTGTTTCATTGTGGATGCTCTTAGGTTCGTATTTTACTACTCCTCCACTCACACAAATATCGAAGTCATTTTCATCTTTACTTCAATTCTAGAAGTGTTTAAGTGATCAAATCCATTAGACATATAATGTAGGAGAAGAATTGGAAGAAGTGTCGCAAATTCAATTTTTTAATCATATAAAAATTGTGTTTCAAAAAAAAAATTTCATATAAAAATTGTATTATTATTATTATTATTATTATTATTATTATTATTATTATTATTATTATTATTATTATTATTATTATTATTATTATTAAAGTGATAGTTGACAAACTTTATATTATTATTAGCATTATTATTCTATTGTCAAAAAAATTATTATTATTCTTCTGAATGTAGTTTCCCACCTTACGTGTTATTATCCAAGACCAAATTGATTGATAGAACTAATTCCTATTCCACAAGAGGATTTATCCCAATCCTCTGCATTTCAAAATAAACCACACATTTTTATATTCATATATATGATCTTTAGAGTTTAAAATTCAAAATTGTATAAAAATAGAGCGTCGAACAATTAGAACGTTCTTTGATGCATTTTGTTTTTTTGACCGTAGAAAGATTCGGTTCCTGCATGGCCAAGAATGGTGTTATTGGAGATAAAGGAATATTACCACTTTTTTGATAGATTTAATGTCAATTGGTTAAATTTTTTTTTCTCTATAAAATTATAAAATTTTGTTTTTTATCCTTAAAAAAAAGTGACATGTGTTCCCATGAGCTTAACTCAATTTGCAAAGAACATCGCATTTTATAAGTAGGGACCGGGATTCGAACCCCGTGCACTCCACTTATCCACTTTAAGTGTGTAATTTTTTTTCTAATATTGTTTAGAATACTATAAATAGTTTTTTTAAACTCTCTTATGTTAAAATATACACTTTAGTCCATTTTAACATAAATAAATATTAATTGTGATAACAATTAACTTTGAGCAACTATTTTGAGTCAAAAAACTTAAAGTCATCATTTTAAAAAAATAATTTTCCTTTCTTTGAAAATTTTATTATTTTAGAATATAAAATAGTTTCTTTTAATCGACTTTAGTAATTTATCCGAAATTTGTATTTTATTTTGTATAGTTTCATAATTTATAACAATATTTAACATTATATGCTCTTTCTTTCTTTTGGTGATCGTGTAGTTCTGCTTAAATTCGTTCTGACCTCTCTGCCTGTCTATGCTATTTTTTTCTTTAAAGCTCCCTCAGGTACTATTTCTTCTATCGAATCTATTTTGATTAAATTTTTTTGGGGGAGGAGTGAGGATTCTAGGAAAATATCTTGGATTAACTGGAAAACTATTTTTTTACGTAAGGAGTACGAAGGTTTGGGGGTTAGACAGTTGAAGGAGTTTAACTTAGCCCTGTTAGGCAAGTGGTACTGGAGGATGCTAGTGGATAGAGAGGGTTTGTGGTTCCGAGTGTTGGCAGGTCGTTACGGGGTTGAGAGAGGCAGACTGTGTAAGGGTGGAGCGCGTGGGTCGACATGGTGGAGGGAGTTGGCGCGTATTCGGGATGGTGGAGGTGAGGCAGCGGGAGGGTGGTTCAGAGAGTATGTTTCGAGAAAGGTGGGGGATGGGTCCGATACTTTCTTTTGTATTGATCCCTGGGTTAGGGATGGCAAAAAAACTCAAACCCGAGAGACCCACCCGAACCCAAACCCAAGTCAACGGGCGAAACCCGATTTGACTGGGTTTGGGTTTGGGTTCGGGTGACACCCGATAATATGGGTGTGGGTTTGGTATCAGTCAAACCCACACCCGAAACCCATATACCCACCCGAAATATTTTATAATTACCTAATTACCCCCATAATCTCCCTCAATTTCCTTGGAAGACCTTAAATTTTAGTTATAATTTAATTTCTTGAAAGTCTATATTGTAATTTCTTGAAAGTCTATGTTTGAATTTCCTTGGAAGACCTTAATTTTAGTTGTAATTTAATTCAAAGTCTATGTTGGAATTTAATTTCTTAAATTTGCAAATTATTTTCAAATTTGTTGCGGGTTTGGATTTGGGTGAAAAAAACCCGAACCCAATGGGTGTGGGCGTGGGTGTTGTTTTGCCACCCGAACAGCCTTTGGGTTTGGGTTTGGGTTTGGGTGATGATTTCGGGTGTGGGTTTGGTAAGTGTCAAACCCGCACCCATGGGCGCCCGTTGCCATCCCTACCCTGGGTGGATGGGACCTCTTTGCGGGAGCGGTTTGGGCGACTGTTTGATCTGGCAGAAAACAAATCGGCCACGGTGGCTGAGATGTTTATGCATGGATGGGGGGTTGAAGGGGAGGCGTGGGTGTGGAGGCGTCAGTTGAGGGCGTCGGAGGAGGAGATGTTGGGGGAATGTCAGGCTTTACTTTTTACCCTCTCTTTGCAGGATCATGTTTCCGATAGGTGGCAGTGGCAGTCTGACCTGGATGATGGTTATATTGTTCGTGGAGCATATCAGATTTTGACGATGCAGTTACTTTGGATGTTGCGTCAGGTCTTATTTGGCACCGTCAGGTTCCTTTGAAGGTTTCTATCTGTGCTTGGCGACTCTTGCGGGACAGGTTACCTACCAAAGCAAACCTGGTTACTCGAGGGATCTTATCTGAGGCGGCCCATCATTGTGTTTCTCGCTGCGGAGGGGTTAAGTCCGCTCAGCACTTTTTCCTTTCCTGCAGCACTTTTGCTGCCCTTTGGTCTCTTGTCAGCTCCTGGATTGGCTCTTCTCTGGTGACTGCTCAGACTCTTTCTGATTACTTTGTTCAGTTTACAGGTTCAGCAGGGGGTCTTCGAGCACTACGTTCTTTCATGTAGCTTATATGGCTTGTTGTTGTGTGGGTTGTATGGACCGAAAGAAATCACAGATTGTTCAGAGGCTCAGCAAACTCAGTGCATCATATGTCTGGGCCTTGTATAGTTTCTTTTGGTTCTTGTATTTTTATACTCTAGTGTAACATTATCTGGTCGTTCTTGTCACGTCTTGTGTTGAGAAGACTTTTTGTTTATATATATATATATATATATATATATATATATATATATATATATATATATATATATATATATATATATATATATATATATATATATATATATATATATATATATATATATATCATTTTGGCTTGTTCAAACAAAAAAAATTATATGTGTGAGTATAAAAATATATGCATTAGAATTTTAACTTATGCGCTTATTTATTATGAGACAGAATTTAAAAATAAGTAAGTTAGTTGAAAGAGTTAAACACTCATAATATGATAAACCAATGCTTAAATTTTGATCGAAAGAAACACCTACATTAAGTGTCTGACACGTCTAGTTGCTAGGAATTCTAGCTCAAGTGAAGTGTTCGAGATTCGAACTCCAACTTCTATATATATATATATTTATATATTATGATGTTCCTACAAACTAGGGTTCGTTTGAATTAGCTTATTTTTGAGCTTATGCAATATAACTTAGGTTTTATGCTATTTTATAAGTTTACACTAGTGAAAATTGTATTTTTCTAAACTATTTTATCATAAATTACCTTGACAAACTTATAATAATACATAAACATTTGCATAAGTTGTTTGCATAAGCTCAAAAATAAGTTAATCCAAACGGGCCCATGAAAATTTCATTTTTAATTTTTTTTCAAATCTATTCATGCTTTTCTTTTATCTTTAATTATAATATCTTTATTAATTAACTTATTAATTAGCTTCAAGTTGTTTTCTAAATAAAAAAGTTCAAATCTTATTTCTTACACCATTCTTTCTCTATTCTCTACCACCACTTATACAATTAATTGCTGCACTCATAAATCACCTGTCAATAGAAGAAGATGCTACACAAGAGAATCCAAATACAAAAAAATAATTGTTTCTCTTTCTCCTTTAGTATTATATATAACACCCTACACCATTTTCTTTCATTGCATAAACTAATTGCACGTTTATTCAACTCATCAAATATAATAAGCACAAGAGTCTCCAAAACATCAACACACACACACACACAACACCTTCCTTAGTTGACTTCCATCATCACCATTTTCACCTGTACTTCCTAACTCTATAGTTTTTGTTGACTTTTTTTGTTTGTTTGTGTTTTTTCATGTTGTGTCATGTGTGGTGGAACACTTTGTATCATAGATTAAACTTTCTTATTACATGTTAATTAATTTCTGCCTCATAATATGTCATAGTTAACCATCTTTATACTCCATCTCTTTGGTCTTCACTAAATTCAACAATCAAATTTTTTTCTCACATTAGTTATTAGAAATTTTTATAAATATTGGCTAATTAACTTTGGTTAATTAGTCTTTTGTCATCATAACAAAAAATGGTTGAGAGGAATGGTAGCAAGAATCATAACCAAACATTTGATGTCTCAATTGATCAACAAAGAGATTCTAAGCATTTCGACGATGATGGTCGTGTCAAAAGAACCGGTAATTAATTAATAATATTTTTTTTTTATCTTTCTGTGTTCTCAGTTGAGTTAGACTCAATCCAAATTCTAATACGTTGCTTAAAATCGTAGGAACTGCATGGACG